>NW_018403786.1:968583-1029444 GCF_002113885.1 Mizuhopecten yessoensis | reverse complement strand
TTTATGTTTAATAGACACAGGAATGTCCAAAATTTATGTTTAATAGACAAAGGAATGTCCAAAGTTTATGTTTAATAGACAAAGGAATGTCCAAAGTTAATAGACAAAGGAATGTCCAAAGTTTATGTTTAATGGACAAAGGAATGTCCAAAGTTTATGTTTAATAGACAAAGGAAGGTTCAATTGTTGTGGCATTATAAATCAATCACTCACCAAATGACACAAAGGAATGTATAAATGGCTGTCGACAGTTGATACAGCAGTCACCGTTATTGTTGAGGAGAGGATTGGTCGTGGAACATCTGTAGCACATTGGCAGCAGGTCCTGTCAGACAAAACAGTATCAATATAAATAAGTATACATATATATATATATTGGATTTTTCCATTATTCCCTATTTATTTTATGTAGACATAGCAAAGAAATATATATTTTCAACCAGTATTAAATTATTTGCTACAAATAAATTTTTCAGGAAAAATGTACACATACTCTTTTGTATATTAACAAACTACTCATACACTAAATAAGTTACTTTTGTTTTTCGTAATAAAAAATGTGTCAATATATCCTTTACATTGTATATTTAATACTGTATACTGGGAAACTTTTGCCTGCTCAAATAAAAAAATCCATGTTCACCTGGTGTTAATTTCGCCTTTCACATGCAATTATTATTTATTGTATGTCAAGCACAAATATTTTTGCTGTCCTGATAAATTTGCCCTTTTTGGGGTCGGCGAAAAAGGCGAAAAATTAAACTGCGGTGTAAATTTTCCAGTATACAGTATTTAACTTTTCTCTAATAACTTTAATAAATGGTTTGGAAACAAATCACATGAAGCAACGTTTTTCATGATTCACCTGATATAAAAGGAAAAGCAATCTACTGTAGATTTGAAGATTTTTTTTTAATTTACAAAACTGTCTAAAATGTGTGATATCTTCCTTCCAAAACTGAAAATCGTAACATTTGAAGTCTGTATAATTAAGTAGACAAACAGAGCAACAATCCTATTAATTTTGAAGTAGGCAAAAACAGAGAGGGGATGAGAATTTAAAAACCTTTGGAAATCTCATTGTGTCCTTTATAAAAAGTAATTCTAATAAATGATTTCATCAATATGTCAAACTTACATCTCCGTCATGGAACGGTTTGGACCTGATCATGATGCTGCCCAGATCTACAGTTTCCAGGAACCGAGAAGGAACACGTAGAGACTGCAGTTTCTCGTAGGCGTAGCGGGCCAGCTTGTAGGCTCCCAGGTTCTTACTCTGCTTAGCCAGGGCATACAGAGTACCACTTACAACCGTCAAGGGTCACAATGTATCATTACAATTATTTTTGTAAAAAAAAAAAGATTTGTATTACAAATGGACAGAATTTGTCAGAAACAGATGTCTTGAATTATTTCCAAATGAAGAAGCTTTATTTGTAAATGATGAAGTATTATCTTATTCAGCTCTGATATTGTTGTTTTGCTAAGGTATTTTTGGACAAAAAAATATTAAAACAGCAATAAATTACATAAATAAATATCATTAAAGCATTAAAACTTGCATAGTATTACTGTATATCACAACTCTATGTAAACTTTTCTATTCTGTAATGTTTTTAGTTAAAAATATACCAAGAAAAATATTCACTAAAATAATATAATATGAAATATCCAGCATATGTGATATATAATCTTAGTTCTACTTTAAAGACTGTTACGTAAGATAAACCTGACCAGCCCACCTACTATGTATTCTCTGTCATGTCACCAGATCTGCTATACTATACCATGACATAAAGGATACACCTTGGAGATGCCGTGAGGAACATTGGCCTGCATCATGTGGAGCAGATAGCGCGAGATGTTAAATAATGCCTCAGGGAGATGGGACGTAAATGGTTCGTCCTGCATGGGGAAAATATAACAAGTTTTAATATTACAGTATAATAACTGTTACTAAAAACAAAAACATTGATTTTTCCATACTCATTGTGTCACACAATCTCATTGATAAATAGTTCATTAAAGTAAGGCACACTCACTAGTACTTCAGTTCAGGTCAGCGACAATTTGTTAGATAAAATAGTTATATGTCAACATATCGAAAAAAATTACATCAAATTCAAACAATAACCTACCGTATATCTCTGTATAGAATGGTAGGCGTAATACATGTCAGCTTTACGCTGGTAGTCATGGAACTTATTCAACATCTCCTCCTTCTTATCAGGATCGTCAATTACTGCAAAAGGAAATCAAACATTCCTAAACAGCAAATCAATATTAAAGCTTATATACTAATTATATACCAACTGATATACCTTACTGAAGTTTAAGCAACACTAAGTGTAAATAATGTCTTATTTATAGTAAATATATTATGGTCAACAAGCTTCCTTGCCTATTTAAGTATGAACAGGTTTTTAATACCTTTTTTTTATTATAAAATACTGATTGGTTTTGAATTTCTTCGACTAGATCTATTATAAACCTGTTATGCTTACATTGAAACAAGAACAAATTTGGTTCTTGTCTAACAAGTGGGCTAAAGGTTAGAATCACCATCAACATATTATTTGTAGCTTTGCCCACTCATCCGCATAAGACAAAATGAAATGTTTCTAAAAAAACTATACACTGAGACTGGTCCCTACAAAATTGTTTTACTTGTAGGAAATGACTTTCTTGATCTAGCTATAACTCAATGGTTTCTGTTTCTTTCTTGATAAATTCTTTAAAGGTGTGCTTTTCTTATTAAGAGAAACAGCTGGCAGAAAGACTTACTATATAGCCAGACTTATATTTCCAAAGCAAATACTGATTTTTTTCACAAGCACTGTCATTTAAGCCACCAGATCTAGTCTGGGCATTAGGGTAGTGGAATTGTAAACTCTTGATTCCTGTATAGAAATGTCATTATAACACACTCATTGACCTATATATCCATTTGCAGGACTCTATATGGCAGCTACAAGGGTAAAAGCAAACCACAGCAATCACACAACCATCCCCTAAGTCTACATGGATATATATGTACCCAACTCAAGTTACTAAAGTGTAAACACAAATTAAGTGTCAAATAATATCACAACAACATCACAATGAAAAGTCCCTCTACCACATTGTTGGAATTCACATTTGTTTTTAAATTTTAAAAGAATCATTCACAAATCCGTTTTGTTTGGTCAATAATTTTGTTTTTTTAATTTAATCTAATTTAAAAGGCTATTAGATTTTACTGATGTGTCAAATGTCCAAAAGACTAAAAACAAGATTTAACTGATGTGTCAAATGTCCAAAATACTAAAAACAATCAAAATAACTTCATTAAAATATTTTGTTGCAAGTTAAATTCTTGTTTGCAATGAAAAAGTGTCATTGCCGAATATTAAAAACTCTCGGGCGTACGATACACTGCCGAATTACAAATACTCTTGGACTGTACACCACTAGAAAATAAAATGTTAACATAATATCACTAAATGGTTGTCACACTAATTGACCAAGAACAATCATAAAGTGAAAATATAATGAACGAAACGGTGGTAAGAAGAACTGTGTTTGTATGTAAATTAAACGAAAGTAAAACTATAATATATCAAGCAGATAAAGAACTCTTACCTTCATCGTCTGAATAAGGAAATATTTGATAGGATAAAATAATGTTGATAAATCACTACTATAATACAGCAACTACCCATGTGTCAGTCCCTTCTACCATCTATCAAAACATTCGGGTTCAGGGGATAAATACTTTAATAGGAGGAAGATAGAGATAACTTGATTTTTGGCATTGTTATGATACATTTATAGAAAAATTGATGCCATTAAGAAACATCACAATTTCCGAAAAGACATACTTCACAGACTAGGTATAAACAAGAGGCCCAATGGGCCTGCATCGCTCACCTGGTATTAATCTCACACTTGTAATCTTAAAAGTGGACTAAAATACAGCTACAGGCAGAATATCAGTGTTTGATTCATAAGAACCTATTAAAAGATTTAAACATATGACACCTGTGACCTTGAATGTCGAACAAGGACATTAGGTTGAAAGTGGGTCAAGGTCATCCATTTCAACAAACTTGGTCGCCCTTCATCCCAGCATGCTACAGGCCAAATTTCAGTACCCTAGGCCTTTTGGTTATTGAGAAGTTGTTTGAAGATTTTAAGACATCTGCCCCCAGTGACCTTGAAAGTGGGTCAAGGTCATTCATTTGAACAAACTAGGTAGCCCTTCATCCCAGCATGTTATAGGCCCCATATCAGTACCCTAGGCCTTTTGGTTTTTGAGAAGAAGTTGTTTGAAGATTTTAAGACAATTGACCCCTGTGACCTTGAAAGTGGATCAAGGTCATTCATTTGAACAAACTTGGTAGCCATTCATCCCAGCATGTTACTGGACAAATATCATCATCCTAGGCCTCTTGGTTATTCAGAAGAAGTTGTTTAAAGATTTTAACATATTTGACCCCTGTGACCTTGAAAATTGATGAAGGTCATTTATTTGAACACATTTGGTAGCCCTTCATACAAGCATGCTTCTGGCCAAATATGATCACCCTAGGCCTTTTGGTTACTGAGAAGATGTTGTTTAAAGTTAAAAGTTGACGCCGGACGGACGCCACACCATGCCATAGGCTCACTTGGCCCTTCGGGCCAGGTGAGCTAAAAAAATTATGACAGTTATTTTTGCTACATCAGTAACTTACAAACAAAATTTGAAACAAATAGTCCAAAATGGCTAGTACAGACTTTATTGGTTGTGTGAATGTTATTTTATAGATAGCTCCAACAAATCTACAATAATAAACATCTACATAGTACACACTACATACATAGTACACACTACATATAGTACACATCTATTTCATAGACAGCGCTAACAAATTTACGATAATTTTAGTGTTAATCAAAGTGAAACGTTATTTTGCATTTTGACCTCATACAGGAAAAGATGTATAAACAGATTTTATGAGTTGATCTAGGCTCTAAAAGATCTACTTTTACAGGAAAAGAACCTAAATGAGAAAAGTGCTTGTAATACCATGATATACAAGAAAGATCAGGGTATATTGACTATATATAAACTACATATTACAGTTATCTTGGCCTATCCACCTACCTTTCGCTATGTCGAGACACTGCATGGACAACTTCCAGAAGTAGTAGCCAGCATCGTTGAACCTGCTTTCCAGAACAGCGTTGTGTGTCAACTGTTCCAGAACCTTGACAGCCTCTGTCTGCAGTCCAGCTTTGTGGAAAGCTGATGGAGGAAAGAAATATTATTTAACATCACTTACTTCAATCTATAATTACCTCAAAAAAAGTTCATTTAAAAAAATAAGACATCATAAATAAGAACAAATCCGCCTATATGATACCTGACTTGTTTTGGAATTGTTTCAAGGATATTCATTGGAAGATGAAGTAGCCAAAACTTCTAAAAACAGTTACAATGTGAAAATGACCTAATACAGCAACATCCTCAAATGTGTATCATTCAAGGTATTTACATACATTATACTTCACTGAAATGTCATGGAAGGTTACAGCGATGATAATGGTTTTTAAGAGTGCACCTTGCTGAAACATTAACTCATTTGTTTTGTTGTGCATTACACTAGCTAGTACGTCGAAGTTTTATTAGTATTTGTCATGAAAACAGGAGAAATGTGAAAGGGTAACTAACCATACAAATGGTCAGAACTTTTCATTCCCTTCAATTTCATTGTGACAGAATTATTTAAATATACATATGGGCCTGTTTTATATATTGAAAATAATAATAATATACAACATTTGATATAGCGCCCTATCTAGCTAACATAAGCCACTCTAAAGCGCTTTACAGTACACGGATATTCAATAAATACAATAAGCATATATATTATTCAATACAATTTTTGAGGAATTTGCAGGAGCTGCCTTTAATCATCAGGTGTTAACTACTAGTCCTATGCCACCTGGCTAATATCTCCCTATGTGTGAATGCCTGCGTGTGTGCTGGGATATTTATAAGGATAAATCTTCATATAAATACTGGTATACACTGAAAATCAACATTTTGTATTTAAATGTAAAGTGAATGTCTATCATTTCATGCCGATACAGATGGTATGTAGCTATCCTTCTATACCTTGTTGAGCTTCCTCAAACTTGTCATTCTCGGCCAGCCATTGGGCGTAGGGTACGTAGACTTCTTCCTTGTACTCTGGGTGTTTCTCCACCAGTGTGAATGCCTGTCAATCAAACATAGCCAACTTCTATTAGTGTCATTAACAGCAGATCTGAGATGATAGAGATATTCAGTCTGGTCTACTCAGCACAGTTAAGCATTTTGTTTGGTTAAAATTGAAAGTGATTAATTCCTCTAAAAGGCAGCTAATAATAACCAACTTTACACTAACCCTTTCACCACTGAAGACCATAATGGACTCATCCAGATCAATGCATGGGAGAGTCTACTAAAGTTGCATAGGGGTGAAAGGGCTAATTCAGAATTAAGATTTCCATTTTAGTTCTAGGAAGCTTCCATTCGACACGGTCATCACTCTATAGTATAAGGCAGATTTTAATAATGGTACATTAACAGTTCATCCATCTGTTAACAAAGTTTCTCAGAGTGCATTAGCAAAACTTACTTTCACAATAAAATTAAAAAGTTTTGACCACAGCTGACCAATTCTATCTCAAGGACTAAATTTGTCCTGCTATTCAAACAGATCCTATGATAGGTATTTATTACTTTGAAATTTCGTTTGCTTTCAATTTTTCACATCATCGGAATACTGATAAATAAACATCAAGAGAAGCTTTATAATTTGCTGATAGAAAAATTACTGACTCAGAGGTACTTATAACACCAGGTAATCAAACTATTGGAGTTTCTTTCATGAAGCTTATTGTACAATTAATAAGTTTCTCATAGAAATCAGTATTACTTACAGTTTACAAGCCTTAAATAAATATTTGCATCACATGAACGATGTAGTTTAAAATAATAATTTAAAGTCTCTTTCATATAATAGGTGTTGGAATGGTTGAATCACATGTAAATATATATTTTAGCCATAAATCCAAATTGATCCAGTAAAACTGCTTCAGCTTCAAGCCTTAGATCAATAATAGCCTAACAAACCACCAAAGATAAAATCACTGGTATTGTACTTCATGTGAATGACTGGCTTTACTCACATCATCCCAGTGTTTAGCCTCAACATGTAGGTTGATGAGGGACTTGATGTCTCCCATCTTACTATACACCTCAGCAGCGTATGGGTACTGCTCCATCTTGGCCAGGTGGGCTGCTGCTCGGGACAGCGCTTCACGGTCAGCTTTGTCCAGTTTACGAGCAACGTCAATCATCCTGTAACACATTGAAGCTTTCTGAATTATCCTAGTTTACTAGACTTCCTAGCTTTCTGAATTATCCTAGTCTACTAGACTTCCTAGCTTTCTTGTATAGCCAGAACTCACAATTCATTAGCTATCAAAATACTTGATAGGAAAAAGAACAGAAAATATTCATAAATTTTATGCAAACAATATTTTTGAAAATTTGTATTTATAAATGTTTAAATTTGGCTCCTACAGTAACAGATATGTAATTTTTATAGTGCAATGCCACAGAAAAAAAATGCGTTAGGATTTAAGTGGATGTTTTAGAACTTACATGTCAGCCCAGCCATGGTCACCAATGATGTCTATGGCCTTACAGAACTCTCCAGCAGATATATACATCTCAGCCGCAGCCTTGGGTTCATTACTACTCTTTGCCCAGTCTGCCTGCTTGGTGATCAGCATCTTCTTATCCAGCGGGTCTCCAGAACCAATGTACTCCTGGTAACATCAAATTCAGGGTGTAAATAATTTAAAAGTGCAAAATTAAACAATTGAGCAGGAAGTCTTGACTGATGAAATCATATGCTAAAATATGTTCATGTGTGGCTATTCATTGTTGTATTGGTATTGAGCTTCACAGAAACTTTAACATCTTTTCTGACAACACATATGACAAGTCAGTACATTTACTTTAAAGTATTGATGCATTATATCAGTAACCAATGTAAAAAGACATTGTATGCTCACCGTTAGGATCATAAAACCTTTTCATGAAAAATACCTTAGCATACTCAACCATCCAGAGGTCAGTGTTCATGTTCTGTTTAATATACTGTACGTAAGCACACTCATACATCCTGAGGTCAGAGTACACATTCTGTATAATATATACCTTAGCATACTCAACCATCCAGAGGTCAGTGTTCATGTTCTGTTTAATATACTGTACGGAAGCACACTCATACATCCTGAGGTCAGAGTACACATTCTGTATAATATATACCTTAGCATACTCAACCATCCAGAGGTCGGTACACATAATCTGTTTAATAAACCGTAGCACACTCAAACGTCAGAGGTCAGTATATATAGGATCTTATATGAGTTTCCATTTCATATGAGATTTATGAAATGTGTCTTAGAATTTTTCAATTTAGCAAGCCTCTGGTGAGCTAAAATGAAAAAATTGGTGAAGAGTTTCATAAATTTCAAATGAAATGGAAATGAGTGTAAGATCCTTTTTATCACGTGATCAAGATCTGTGGCATTTATTTCGTAAAACGACAATTTTCATGCAACCTTGAAATATGAAAAGCCCCCATTTTGACTCCAGTGTGTAAATCTGTGACGTCAGGTACTTGTCCTGGGCGTGACGTCACAATTGAAACAATTGAAACTTACAACCAATCACAGGGCTGATAGGTCATATTACATGGGTTAATACGCAAAACAATATGACATGGGTATATTCACTGGAAAACACAGTACATTATGTGATAAAAATGCATTCTGTATGATATATACCTTAGCATAATCAAACATCCTGAGGTCTGTGTACATGTTCATGGCCTTGTGTTCGTGATTGGATTTCTTGTAGAGTTTAGCACCCTCGTGGAACTTGCCCTGGTAACCATATACATCTCCCAGGAACACCATGGTATCCTGTTCTCCACGCTTCTTCCTTTCCTGGGAACACAAATATATATCAATTTAAAAAATAAATATTATAAGACAAGACATATATGACATTCTACATAAGTACATGATTGTTCATACACATTAAACAAAGGTGTCTATAAAGTTCATCATCATCATCATCATCATCATCATCATATCTGACATCATCTGACAACATCCTCATCCTCATCATCATCATCTGACATCATATATCAATTATTTATAATATTCCACACCATATCTTTATATCATTTCATAAAGACTGAGCTAAAAGTTTAAAAGGATATTATTATATTACATCTCAAGCATAATTAGATACCAGGTTCACTATTTACTTTGATATTATCTGTAAAATGCTACATAGATTATAATTATAATCATATACCATTTAAAAATCTAATTTTGCCATTGCTTATACATGTATATAAATAGGTATAGAAAGAAATGTATTACTTGGAAATATAAAACGAAGAAGCTAAAAATGCACAAGAACATATAAATTTAAACTTGCAAGCGTATTTATTATTTTAACTCTGTATCAAAATCTACCATGAAAATCTAACAAGACTTTAGAAATTTAATGTAAATACTAAATAACGTACAATTAATTAAGCCTGTTACAGTGGTGTTTACCTCTATGTTGTGGATGAGCTCTAAGTAGCGTAGGTCCCTGATCCTGATAAAGGCCTTTTTGGCTGTGTCAAAGTCAAGTCCCTCCAGAGCCTCGTGGGCCAGCACCTCCCAGTCCCCGTCAGTCACTCCAAGACAGGCAACTTTGTATGCATCCCTATATAGCACAATACATTCATTTTCAAAACCACAATCTATTTTACACAATAACAGTGACCATAAATTGATTATGAATACATTTTTTTCTTTATCATTTTATCCTCCTCCTCATAATTATACTGTTCATGTGTTACTATAGAAATCACAATTTTGTTGAAGACAACAAATTTATCAATATTTTTACACATTTTTCATATATGATACATATATACGCTGCTTATATACGGTGCTTATGCTGTAGGCATATAGGAATCTTGGCTATCATATACAATATGCATATTATCAGACACCTACTTGAAAAACTTTTTCTCCAGATACTGGTACATGGACGCTGACTGTGGTACATCTACTGAGGACATGGAGTAAACGTGGAGACAGAATATCTTTGACCCACTGAAACCTACCACAAAGCCCTGAAAAAGATGACCAAGATTAATAAAGAATCAATATACCTGGTATACATGACTCTAACCCTTTCACCCCTACATAACTTTAGTAGACTCTACCACGCATTAATCTGGAGGAGTCCATCACTGTCTACAGTGGTGAAAGGGCTAAACAAAGTTATTTTAGAATTAAACTTGCTTTATGACACTTTGAACCAGCATATTAATTCATGCAGATTTTGTTTTTTTTGCCCACAAAATGATGTTGTGGAGTATCCAATATTTATCATATACTACTGTTCAAAAACAGACAAGGCCTAATAAATAAGTCTTCTCCAATCTCCATTATACTGGTTATGGTAAGGTTTACCATAATTATGGAATTATATAAATATTATGAGCCTTAGGATTCATGAGAAAAAGTTGCTTATTTTTATTTAACCTATTTTACCCCTT
Organism: Mizuhopecten yessoensis; assembly: GCF_002113885.1. Lineage (NCBI taxonomy): Eukaryota > Metazoa > Mollusca > Bivalvia > Pectinida > Pectinidae > Mizuhopecten > Mizuhopecten yessoensis. The sequence continues at coordinate 1,018,789 of NW_018403786.1, read as the reverse complement.
TCTAGGGGCCTTACTTTTTGTACTATCAAACTATCCCACAACAAAAATTTGAGGACCTTTCAATCAGTTAAGAGTATTTTATTCAAGAATGATGACAGACAAAATGCGATTGCAATAGGTCAAATAAGACTTTGTCTCAAGTGACCTAAAAAATCATAATATACTTCTGTAAAATGTTGTCAATGGGTAATCTCTAAAGTTCTCAGCTTTTTACAGGACGGGCTGATAATAGAGTTACCTGTAGTTTCTGTTGGTGGACGGGGAAGTTGCTGGCTTTGATGTTGAGGAGACCGTTTCCAGAGAAACACAACATGTCCTCGTAGTGGGTGTTCCATGCTACACTGTTAGCATTGGGCTCCTGTAACAGGGGAGACAACAACATGACACATTACTACAACAAATACTACATGAGGTTCAGTCTGCCTTGTGCTGTATCTTGCAGCTTTAATCAACACATTCTTTGTACATGTATAACTTCACATACAAAAGAACTCAAGGTTGACTATTCCACTGTAATTAACCTATTGTGTTCTACCTGCACAGGTATATTTGTTAATTAGATATTTTACCTGGAATAGGAGTTCCTTGGTGTTGATGTCATACACCAGACAGGTGCTGTGCTCGTCCACGACGGCCAGTTTGGTACGAGAGGCGGAAACATCCAGACACCGGACAGATGTCGCCTGCTTCAGGAGCATGATGGGGAATGGATTGTCCACAAATATCTTCATGATCTGTTCAGGTGAGGAGTATAACGTAAGGTCAGTGACAGCTTAGGGTAATAACTTCACATCTTAACAGGCATGCACAAAGTGTTTCGATATGTCATGTACAAGTAAAATGTAAACAAAACTTTACAAGCAGGGACATGCAACACATGACTAAAACTACACATCATTAGTTGTTACTTATTATGAAAACCTGAATTTTTTCTTCCAGTAATCTTATTCTAATTAATGTTGGAAAGGCTTAAACTTTGAATGACAGCGACTGATATTATTTTTTTATACAATATACAAAAATCATATAATGACTTAAGTTCAAATGGATTTTTCCTTTTTCACTTTTGTCTAATATTCTTAATCCATTTTCTTTCAAATAATCTTTAACAAATTTTCTTTAAGTATTTTATATTTTCATTTATTGAGTTATTGATGTAATCAATTATGAGTGCAGTGTGGTCTGAATCTTTACGAAAATATCATTAACTTTCCAGTGGATTGTGACTCAAGAGTTAGGTTAAATATAATGCAAACTATTTGGGTATCTGCTGCTAAACATTCAACTGAAGGGTTAATAGTGTTATCCATCAACCAGTTAATTATAACTGTGTTTAAAACCAAGTATTTGTTGTGATCACAGCAATTTACATATTAAAGGGGAATGCCATTCTTCTAAAATCTAATAAACATACAGAACAAATATGGTACAACTCTTAATATGTAAGTCAATAGGTACTTTCCCAATCAAAATTTTTACTGATTCTACAGCAGTGACAGACTGAAGGAAACTTAACTTAGCCCTTTCACCCCTAGGTAACTTTAGTAGACTATATGCCATACTTTTATTTGGATGAGTCCATTATGGTCTACAGTGGTGAAAGGGTTAAGGTGGTAAATTAACTGAAGTGTACCTTGTAGTGTGGTAAACTAATGTAAGAATAAGAATTGTCTGGAGACTTTCAGTGTTGTGTTTCTATATTACTGAATATATCCACGGCAAATATTTTTACTACATATTTCTTTCTTTCTTTCTCTGTCTTTCTTTCTATTTTTCTTTCTTTCTTTCTTTCTTAAAAATGCAGGTGACAAACCATTGAGTTTAATAGTGACAATTTTGGATGTAATTGTATGGATGCCAGATGCCTGGAAGAGAGAATGTAGCGTGGTAGTTCACATCAGAGTGACGTTTAGTTGTGTGATGAGAAATGCCAGGGAGAAAGCCGGTCGTGAGTTCACATCAGTGTGACAGTCTAGGACCAGGCCTAACTGACCAGTGTTTGTGGAGTGATGAAAACTCGACTTGTTGATATAAATATAAAGTGAAAAAAGAAAATGTGCTGTGACACGTGACTGAAATTAGAGAATTCTGGATTTTTTTTGATTTTTTTTTTAAATCAAAGAACATCTGAAATATGATTCCAAATTAATAATGACCTCTTGTACAGAAGTAAACAACTAAAGTGTGATGATAGTCTTCCTTTATTTCTACCTTTCACAGTCAGACTTTCATTTATATATTTAAGCAGACTTTTTCATTATCTTAAATGGGATTTTTTCCATATACGAGTGGCATTTGTACTATATTTTGAATACAATGAAAATATTCTGATCTCTTTCCAATCTCTTTAAAAAAAACATATAATTAAAAATATTCTGACTTGTATTGCTGATTACTTGGTTGAATTTTCCCCACTGCTGTTGAACACTGGCCAGACAGGATCACCGGTCCCAGCCCACCACCAGTTCTACATTTACCTGTCCGTTCTGTAGCCCAACTAGCAGTCCCTCTTTGCCTTGCGGCAGTAGGCCCACCTCACAACTAACCTGTCCATTTTTGAGGCCGACAAGGAGCCCCTCACGACCTGGGGGACCACCTATCACCTTGATGTACCGAATCAGCGATTCCATCACCCACTCCTTTTCCTTGATACCCTGGAAGGAGAAGCTCTGGAGGCGCTTGTCCTGGAAACAGAAAAAGTGATAGGACTTACTTTAGATTATCTAAATAAATAAATATACATTTGATATAGCGCCCTATCTAGCTAGAATAAGCCACTCTAAAGCGCTTTACAGTACATAGATATACAATCTATACAATCAATACATTTTTGTGGAATTTGAAAGAGCTGCCTTATTAGGCATGTAGTGGGACTGTGCTTCTAACGGTATCATTTATAGTGCCACCACACTTGAATGCTACAGCACAGATACCGCAACATCCACCCCAGACCATTTTATACTCCACCTGAGTTGTTGGAGTTGTGTGGACAGGAGAAAAACAATTTTCTCTAAATATTCCAAGCGTACGAAGACTTCGGGGATCAAACCCCGGCCACCTGCGTGGAAGGCCAGAGTGTTAACCACTCGACCAACCCGTCCATTTAAACTGATTTTGTTTCCAGCTATCACTCTGATAAAGTCACAAAGCTATATAGAAATGACTGAGAAATCTATATTTACTAAATGTAATTGACCTTTACCAATGATTTTCATATTTATATCACTGTATCTTAGTAACAGGACTGCAGTGAAAGTTTGAACCCAACATTTTACAATTAAGAATATGGAAAATACATGTCGTACATACCTGACATAGTATGATGTTTTGTGAGCAAACGACCAATAAGTTACAGTCAAATTTCCTGTTTATCTTCTCCTTGACTTTATAATGCATGTCAGCTGCATCGTCGGAGTATAACTCGTATATCACTATCTTGTCTGGCAGTTGAACCTGCAATGAAATGTACATAACAGTAAGGTAAAAATATATCCGGACAATAGCAATGCACCCATTCTTAGGATAATGTTACTTACAGCTCTGTATATAATAAATCTATCATACTTACAGCTAATCTGTGTCTGTAGATAGCAATCTTTTTCACAAGATCTCTACATTTGATTCTCACTGAAAATAGAAAGAGCACAATGTCAGTCAATTGATGAGTCCATGTCTTGTTGCCCTTTAATTAATCATTTTAATAATGAACACAAGAAATTTGAAGAACACATTGATTTAGAGAACAACTTTCATCAGAGATTCCAGAACCTGATACAGTTCGTCTCTCAGAGCTTTACAACCTCAGTATCATCAATCTTTAATAATATATCTTTTTAACCTTTAAGATTGGAAGCTTGCTGGAAATCCTAAAAGAATATATGTTGTATATAAAAACTGGTATCTTATATTAATGGAATCACATACTACACGCATATGGTCACTAAATGTGATTAAAGCTGTCACACAAATGTCAGTTTTTATCTGTATTAAAATTATTTATGATGGTTTAACTTTTAAAAAGATGGACTCAGCAAGCATTAAAGTAATCATTTTTTGATTTTATTGTTTCTGTTTTTACTCTATAGCATCTTCTTCCAGGACAAAAGAATAACATTCTTCACCATCTTAAAAATCTACAATCAAATGACGTGTAGACATTTTTTTGATGACAATTCTGACAACTGACTAGATGTCTACCTAAGTGGGAAAAAATTACAGAAAAAAACACCAAACATATTTGACAATCAGAAATACAAGAACAAACTTGTAAAGTCAACAAGAACAAGATCTAACCAAACACGAACAAGGTTAAACAAAACATGAACTTGGGTTGAATTCAATATAACAGCATGGCTTAAACCTATATCTGGGTCAGCTGGAGGAGTAAGTGCCCCTATTCTCTGTTTTACGTCTTGGGCAGCAGAAGTATGCATGCTTTTCCAATCTCGAAGGTTTACTATATATGTAGAAGGAGGGTCGACAAAAATCAACAATTTGTGTTAAACAACATAGCGTGTAATTGAAGGGAAATCGGAGTACCATAAAAGCGTAGCCTGAACAGCATTCACAAGTTAATTTACACACTATAGAATTACAGCACCATCATCATTTTAATTAAATATATACTTTGTTTCTAAGAACAATTATACTATTTCAACATAAGAAAACAAATACTGAAATTCTTTTCCAGTAATCAATGATGACCCGTCTTCTCTCTACTTTGATTAAAAGTACAAGTTTTAACAGATCGTAAGGTATTTTTCAAGCAAGTGCATACACTTCTGCAGTTATCAAAGATATAAATCAATTATAAATGAATGATGTTTGTTTAAACCACAATTGTTTCAGTTTCGGTTTTTTGTGGAAGTGCTACATTAAAGCTTGTTATTTTTTAACTTGACTATTCTGAATAAACTTCACACCAGTTCATCAATAGAGATTATAGAACATTGGAAAACACAGATCTTATCAGCACTATACACCTTACACATTGTTAGCATTGTATCTCTCCACAGCCTACCTTACCGTCGTCTATATACGCTAACATACCTTTCTGGTCGGTGATGAGGTGCTGTATGATCACATCAGTCATGTTGTCTCTGTAGGCGTATCGGTCCTTATACAGTCCGTGTACGGTACTGAAGATCAACTGGTAGTATCCTATTGTTCCATCCTGACAGCCGACAGCCTTCAGAAGAAAAACATTACGTGAAACCATGCGCTACCATCATTTCAGTAAGAATGTTTCTTTTTCTTTTCCATGACAATCTTTTCTGCTTTTTCCTTATTCCTATAAATGTATAACCAAATGCAAAATAATCTGGATTATGTAAATCAATGTAAAATATATTTATCTTTGAACACAAGTACATACCACATAGTTTGAGTCTGGCTTGACCGCTGCTCCCCATACCCATGATGCCTGGTCCCCGATGACCCCAAGCTTGACCCCCTCTTTAGTATGGAGAGTGCATTGCTTGTTGGCTCCGCCTATCACCACATACTCGCCCTTGGAGAACCAGCTGACTGTACATGGATCATACCCAAGGTTTCTGTCCTTACCAATCTGTAACAAACCAAAATAATCACAGACAAATGTTACGGCATGGTTTCTCCCCCCCCCCCCTCCCCTTTGATAATCAACAACATTTTTTTAAACAAACAAGCTTTTTCCTTTTAATAATCAACATTCATTTATATGCAAACACATGGATTCAAGTAGTTATCTGACTTTTGCAATGTCACAACCTGATCTAACAAATTACCTGTTTCCCTGATAATTGATAAAATGAAAGTCTCTGTCCCCAATCTGCCACAGCCAACACATCATAGGTCTCATCTCTGTAAGTAAAACAGTAATAAATCATTCATCTCTGTGATAATAAAAGACAAGGTTCGTGTGCTTAAAGATTTCTTACTTACATGTCTTTTTTTCCAAATTAAAATGACCAAGTTAATTGTGTTAAGACTTCAAATTTTGATCAAACTCTAAAACATATCACACATTTTGAGCTATATACAGTATATTCTTTCATGCATACATTTAAAAAGGATTTGTCTATTCTGAAATTGAAATGGACATTGGTGAACAGTATCATGCATGACAACCCTTGACCCTTATATATTCATTTTATAATTTTCAACAATAGTTCAAATGAAACTTTAGCATTACTGTTAACAGACTACAACTAAATAATTCTAAGTCTTGATGGCCATTCCAAACTATTTCAATATTTGGCAGTCTAGCAAAGTCCTCCAAGCAAATAAGTTGAAAAGCATATAACTACAAATACCAGTTACAAATTCAGAAAACAAAATTTCATTTTTGATCCACATTTTTTTTTAATTCAAATAATTTTGCATAAAGCTGGAAAAAACTTGCAGATCACACAAGAATGGAGAGTTATCTCCCTTGGACCACACATCACCCAACACCCTATAGCTATTTCTACATACACACTTACTTTCGAAAATGTGAATAATTATTTGCATGGTGGGGCCTGTCAAACAAACATTGAATATTTTTTTCTTAATTATCACGAAAGTAAAACTTTTTCAAATTTCATAAACATTAGTCTCATATATACTGTTATTTTTAACAGAAGTTTTCTTTTTCACAAACAGCATTGGATTCGAGCATAAATAACATAGTGAAGCTTGTTAGTATCAGAACTTCTGGCGATTTTTCTTTCAAGTGTTAATTCAATCTACATGTGATTTTATATTGTTGTCTGAATATACATTCAATTTCTTTGAAAAATTGAATATATGTTAATAACTTATTATTTTTAAAGCATGTTAAAAACTTATACCTGCTGGGGTTCCATTGTAGGGACCAGACAGGAGATGTTGCTGCATTTGGTCGTTCAATCTTCACTTTCTCCTCTCCACCCTATACTCATAAAAATGTAAGAAATGTAAACAAAGACATTTCTAAATGTGTTGGAACTAGACATAAAGTTTTTCAATATAAAAGCCTGTAAATATCAAACTTTCAAATAGAACATGTTAATCTGAAATGATAAAAGAACTCACTGATGACACCATGAGGATAACTTTAAGCATATTTCCTCAACACTATTATGAAAATCATTGTGTTTTCAGCTGTATGATTACCAGCTAATTCTCTTTTTCAATCGATCTGTAGGTGCAACTGACCTTGTTACGGATGCTGACCAGTCCATTGTACAGACCAAGAGCCAAGTACTGCCCATCATTGGTCCAACTACAGCAAGTGATACGGCTGTTTACTTTGTGCTTAGATACATTCTTCTGTTCCGCTGTCCACAGCCCTGATAAAAATTGTACACCCAAGGTTTATGGGAAAGACAAGAGGTCAAAATTCACTAATCAATGTCATAGCAAAAATATATACAGGTTTACCTCAATACGTAACGAGCTAAAACTCTTTAAAAATTACTCTGAATCAAGAAGGTCTAACAAAGGTACACATATAAATAACAAATTCGTTAGAATACACTAATACTATAGGAATACAGCACAGCAGAATTTCCATCAAATAAAGCATGGAAATGGTAAGTAAGCCATGTCACACTTTTAAAACATTTCAATGTAATCTGCTGGTACTACTGATAGCTTACCAAAGTCGCTGACAGCACAACTGGCTAGCTGGTGAGTTAAAGGGTTGTAGGACAGACACTGTATAGCATCATTGTGACTGAAATAGAAATAGATCAACATTAATTCTCAATCGACTTACAACTCAGCTGTTTCTTGGTCAAATATGAATAAACAATAAAAAAAACACTGATATTAGCAAACTTGCTAAAAGCCTCCTCATTTTGGAGGGGTACTGCAGACTTTTGGATCCAGCAGAATTTCCTTCTCCTTGATAATTGTCCAAACTCAATTCATTCACAGTACAGAAACACTTAATTTAAACTTTTAAATATTTTCATTATTATTTTGTCAAATATAGGTGTCATTGTTAATTAGTGATGATTGATTATAATCAAAATTAATTGGTTTCCCCTTTACAATTCTGATCATTGATTATAAATTCCACAATCAATATAATCATTTTCTTTTTAAATACAAGAAAAAATACTAATGTAAAGTAAATAACTTTGTATGCAGTCCCAAAAAATGCAAATGATCATCAATCAATTTACAATATTGATTGTGATTTTAAATTGACTGTCCATCAAAATTGTAAATACTTTATATGACATGAACAGATGTTTTCTCTGTACTTCGATCTCCAATGAAAAGTTTTAAAGGTTCTTAACATAATAGTGATGGGCAATTGGTTCAAAATAATAATCGATATTCAGTTTGTAATTGGAAATAGTAAACCGATTTATGATCAACAGCATTATTACTTTATAATTGTATAGGACTGAATCCCCAAATATACACTATATATACACTAACATACAGACTTGTTAACATCAGGATATGTTCTTTTACGATGAATGAATTTCAGGCAACTTTTATGCAGCTTTGATTTTTTGTCTACTTATGACCAATCGTATAATAAAAATCATAAGAATAAATAAAGTTCAATTTATACTTTACATTGCATACATTTGACACTTAAGTTCAGTATTCCGATTATAACTTGTAATCAATAATCGAAATCAGAATGGGCAAACTAATTGAAATTCAATTATAAATGACCATCAGCCCATCACTATAATATATTACCACTCTTAACTCATCTGTCTAATTTTGCAGATACTAACGTGTATTTCAGAATGCCCTCTAGTTTATTTGTCCAGATAATAACACTTTTATCAGCAGATCCAGAAGCGAATCGTTTTCCATCCCTTGCATAGGTTACACAATACACTGTGTCCTTGTGACCCTTGAGAGGTTGGATGAGCGTGCCATCATTCGTGTCATACACCAAGACACGATTACCAGCTGCAACAATCAACTGGCTGCCATCAGGTCTAAAGCACAGGTCCCATATACTGAAAAAATCAAATTCACAGATTACATAATTTACAGACAAGTGTTGGAGCTTCAGACCAATGTTCTTATGTCAGTTATTTAACTATTATAACTGTTTACAGTGTACTGCTTCAGCTGCTGTACTGTGTTTGTTGTACTTTTTAACTACATGTGTAGGACTAGTTCAAGCTTATGATAAGATGTTCTACAGTTCATGATATCAGGGTCAAAGTGTATAGTAACACCTGTATAATTAATATATCAGGCAGTGCCTCGCTGGGTCTAATTGGAAAGAAAAAAGGACCACACACTTACTGTGTCACTTATTGATAACCCTTCTGTACAAGTTCCTTCTAAAAATAGATTTCCTCACCTGTGAATTATTAAGTCTATTTATTGGATTATTTTGTGTGGTGTATCGTTTATTAAAATGAAAACAAATAACAAATTTGAAAAAGAAATGCGATTTGTGGCATCATGGTATGTGCCTACTCCCATAACATGAGAGGCCGCTAGTCGGCCTTTTTTCTATCGGATATTATTTTGCTGACGCGTCGCCTGTCAAAAGTTTTTCTACGTGTAAAACCTCTAACATTGTTGGTGTAGGTATGTGCCATGTTTGAGTTCCGAATAAGAATTCTACAGTAGACGTTTTGGTACTTAAGAATAGGATGTTTCGGTACTAACTTTTTACCGAATAAAACATGAAATATAATAATCAGTAACACACCAGACAAAAAGTGCAATTTGAAACGTATGTCCTATTGTCCTAGTGCTGAACAACTTAAAAATAACGAAACGATAGTGGGGAGTACCGAAACGTGTAAAACAAGTACCGAAACGACCGAGTACAGAAAAGTCTGTACCCAGGAATTTCAGTGAATCATCTCAACTAAGAGAATGTTACCCACATGTTCTACCTATAAAGTTTGCTTTGGGGTATCATAGAAGGAAGTTAAGTATGAACTGATTTTCATTAGAATGAAGTTATGTTTGTATGAATGTGTCAAAATGACTTGCGGAGTCCGATTGTTGTGCTTAACCACGGACCGATGACATCAAATCTGAATATTTATTGAAGATTTTTTCGTGTTATATCGTACAAAAAATGTGTTTTGCATGAGATAACAACATCATACCATTGTTCAAGTTTGTCTCTGTCTTGAACTTTGTCGACCCAAGTTGGAACAGCTCTCATGTTTACCAAAAATGAAGACTGTTTTGGAATCCGGCGACAAAGTGCTCGACATGCGCAGAATGTATTTCCGCTGAAGTATCGAAATCTCGTGTAACTATCTTAACGCGAATATGATATTTTTGTAATTTATTGTATAAAAAATATTGTTACGGTTTTTTTATTGATTTATTTTCGAAACAGATAAAAATCACATTTTGATAAAATAATGCTGCCGGTTACATTCTACCGGTTAAATAGCTTGCGGGGCCCACGAGAGGGTTTTCATCTGGTAAATTCGGCGAGAGGCCGACAGGGAACAAATATCATGAATAATGAATTAATACCATACACAAACATAGATAAAAAAAATGCCCACACACAACAGTTTTATAACTAACAGTTCTTAAACAATTATAATTATGGTTTCCAATCGGTCAAAATTCGATAATGTCAATTCGATTGAGTAAACAAGACTGGTGCGCTGCAACCGGAAGTACCATTCAATGCAAGTTGATGAAAGTGGGATTTTCCCGATTCCTGGGATCTAAAATTGAACTTGAACTCACAGGTAATATAGATGGAAATCGATTGTATTGTACTAACAACACGGTTTTCTACACTCATTTCAGTCGTCCCGTTCAATTTCGATTGGATCTTTGTTCACATTTTCATGATAAGTGTGCCGAAGTTCCTACTGTGAGCTGGCTTTGTGACAAGTGATCTCTTTTTATATAATCCGAGTACGGGATTGTTCTATACTTCTCTTTCTGTCAACGATGATCAAATTTGACGTTACTGAAATATATTCACTTATTGGTTCTTGATGTCGATGTGTATTCAACAAACGTCAAGAGATAATGAAATACTGGTAACTTGGATGTCGGCACAATGTCAATAATTGGGTATACAGTATAAATAGAAACTCTATCATCGTTTTTGTCACATAATTTAACCTATCCATTATATAGAGTTAACTTATTCATTATATAGAGTATGTATTTATATTGTTGTCGGATCGATCAGCTAGCTGTACTTTTTAAAGTGTGTAACGTTAGGCCAAATTCACATGTAAGCGCTACAAGGTTATTGTACTGATATTGTACATGTATACCACTTGCTTTCCTAGATTTGAAGTTTAATCAAGAGCTTAGAAAACTGCAAATATCATCACGAAAATCAGTCCAATATTCAACATTCCACAATTGATTGTTTAACTAGGTAATGATCTTCTAGTATATGAGAGATTGTGCCACATTTGAGGGACAATCCCTCTTTTGCTCTTAACAGAGAGCTGGAGACATACCAAGCGAATGTAGAAATTCAAAATTGTGTGTACACTTATTTCTGCCATCTTTATTTTAGGTCACATTACAGAAACAGGTTTTTTAGATTAATATTGTGACAAAAAGGGTCTGACACAACAACAGTCATTGAGTCTAAAACTAGTTGATTTCAGTAAGGAGTAGTGAAACACATTTAAAAGAAGCCATTGGCTTAAATCGATGTCAACCTGTGATTCAAAACTAACTGGTTATTTGGACTTATTAAAAAAGCATGTGATTACAATTTCATTTGGATAGGACATAAGGTTATATAATAATTTGCAATATATTCTGAAAACTTCACCATATCTTTATGGCAGAAGTCCATTACATTTTTCTTGGTGGGTAATATGTTACCGTAAGGGAATTTTAGACTAGTTACGATGGCATCAGACTAGCATATAATCTATTCATCTAGTTAGTCCTTTTGGACTACCAAGTACAGTAGGTAGCATCTAACCCTGACACTGTACGATAATAATTATCTGATTTAATTAAGCCAACTGTTTTGCAAAATTTGTGTCAATATGTAACAATCATCATCACGACTGGTCAAATTTTAAGGTCTGAAATTAATGGCTGTGACAAATATTGTGATAAATATATATATATATATAAGTTGACTGAAATTTCATAAAAGAGTTTTGTCAGTCAAGTTCAAGTGACAAGTAGTACAGTATTACCTTGCTTCTAAATGTGTTTTACAATAATATCTTTTTGGACTTACTACTTGAGCAAGTTAATTAGTGTACAGTAGATACAATCGGTTTATACTCTTCAGCATGCTTCAGTGTTTTGTTAACATAAATGATTTAATTTTTGTTTTAGATATATGCACTGATGGAGACATTTTTCAGTTTTTGTGTCATCCATGAAAAGAAAGACCCAACTTAATAGAATATGTGCACTGATCACTAGTACTCCATCAGGATTAAACACATGTGCCACAAATCATGTCTCTAGAATCATTCCTGGGTGAGGGGGTCTCTATACCCACAGAAGAGGAGTCCACAAGTTGTACTCCGGGCTTTCCTGACTTTAAATTATCAGTTGGTTTAGATAACCCTGGTACAAATCCTTTGATTAATCAGATGTTTTCTGATGAGGAGGATGAAGAAAGCATGGCAGAGGAAAACAAAAGTGATGAAGACTTAGATGAAGTAGACAATGAAGACTTTGAGGAAGATGAAGAGAAGGAGTATGATGATTTGGATGAAGAAGAAGATGAGGATGAGGATGAAGATGAGATTAATGAAAATGGTGATGACAATAGTGAGGAAGAGAATAGTGATGAAAGTGTTGATGACCTTGTAGACAAAGATAGTAAGATGAATACTATGTCAGAAAATTCTGTTTCTGAAAGTCTGACAGATGACATTTCAGGTATCATAAATGATCTCGATAAAGATTTTGGTGTACCAGCTGACAATGCACCTGATGTTGTTGCAGCTTCTAGTCCAGTTGTAGAAAATGTGCAAAATGATGACGACAAGACATTTAAGAAACCTGAAAATGAAAAGCCAGAAAGTAGTAAACCAAAGAAAAGGAAACGGAAAAAGAAAGAAAAGGGAGAAGGTGGACCAGCAAAGAAAAAGACCAAAAAAGGGAAAACCAAAAAGCAGGGCTTTATGAGAAAAAACATCAGGTAAAGAACCCATTTTGTCTGGCTTTGTGAACGAATGAAAAAATGTATCACTACATATTGTATTGGAAATTTAGAGGGTTTATCAAATAATTAAGCAATGAGTCTTTTGTGTGTGATAATAAATAATCATGATATTTTTTTAGCATAAAAAGATACATGTAAATAATAAATTTTGAAAATAACCTGTCATTGTTAGGAAAATAATCCAGCTATTCTCATTTTTATATAGGTCTAACTTCTTGTCCATCCTATTGTTTTGCATGTACATTGTATTCCTACTGTCTATAATGTTGTAATTATATATAAACATCCATACATTTGCCAGAAAATTTGTGGAAATAGGAAAAACATTTTGATCATCCAACATGTACACAAACTGTTTAACAGGGAAATCATTCAGGAAAATGAACTTGAAACTACTACACTAGCAGCACAAAATGAAGAAATAGAAAGAAAGCGCCGACTTCTGGAGCAGCAGAAGGCATTAGCAGCGGCAGTTCCTTCTGTTCCGACCCAGGTGTCAGATGCTACAGATGCTGAGGAAAAGGACTCGCAGCTCAAATCCTTGTTACAAAGCATGCGTAAGTGACAATTCCTGTAGTGGTACAAAGCATAAACAGTATACAGAGTATAGACCTTGTTTTTTTAAGTTATCCATATATATATATATGATTCTTGAAGCTTTTGAAAGATGGTTTTTGCACTAGCTCAAGGCTATATGATTTAGTGTTGGGGATCGGTTGAAGTTTTATGATCGATCATTGGTTTCCATTAACCAACCGATGATCGATTAATAATCAGTTTATCGAAATACATAGTGAAATCCTTCATGCTGTTGTTGCATTTAGGCACTTAGGCACTTAGGCAAATTAGAAAGAGATACCATGTAATTATCATATAAGAAATACCTCTCTTCATACACTGAATCTGTTATATATAGTCCTAACTAGCAGCCATGAGCTAAAAGTAAGTCATGCAGTGATGATGCCAACAATTTTACATAGTAGCTGGGAAAAATGTCTACTGAAAACTCCACAATAATTACACATTAGAATTCCGACTAAAATCGATCATGGATTTTGTACTTGATTAATCAGTTTGTTAGCCTAACTGACCGATGCTTGACTTTGTCGATTAATCGGAACACCACTATATGATGATTTATTACCTTCTTAATTATATTTTATTATCTTCTTTTTCATGATGACCTTAGCTGTTGTGATGACACTTAACCACACATAAATAAACTATCTAATTAAATTCTATCTAATATGGTTCAAGAAAAATATGCTTGAACTATCATATATGTACATACAGATAAACTATTTTGAGAATATTATTTGTTTTGTCTGCAGAAACTTTTAAGCCACATAAATTACTTATTGCTTTGCTAAGTTTTTAAATCATTGAAGGGCAAGGGGGTTATAGAAAATTGACGGTTAAAAAACTTAAATAACTTTCTGAACTAGTATGTTCATATGACATTGTACATTTTTTGTTGCTAGCGGATGAAACACCCATAGAAATAAAGCAGGAGAAGGATGATGATCTGATTCTGGTAGATAGTGAGGAAGAAGTCAAGAAAAAGGAAAAGAGTAAGTTCAAAAGTAATTTACACTGAAAACATTTCATTTTGAGAACTGAAATATTTTCACAGAGGTTTGTGTACAATTACAATTCAAATTGAAGTTTGAGTTTAAGTTGGACCCAAAGTTCCATATGACTGCCAGTGGACATTTATATTTCTAAAGGTATGTTTCCAGAAAATCGATTTTGAAGAAATTTGCATATTTCTATGAAAGTTGCCTGGATTTATTTCTACCCCAAATCCCTTGTTCATGTTTTTAATAAGACTGCTGCAGTCTGATCATGATTGGCTTATGGATTTCAGATGATATCTTTAGAAGAAATTTTCTAAATTCATGAATTCTTGTACATTTATATCTTGAGATGAGAGAGTGTCAGTTAAAAATTAGTCTCTGTGACCTATGCACTGGCCCAGCTATGACCTTCATTTTAAATACAAAATATGTGAGGTAATGCTTATCTGAATATATATATATATATATATCCCACATCATTTCACCTGCGATCATCAAAAATAGGTCACTGTGA
This sequence comes from Mizuhopecten yessoensis, assembly GCF_002113885.1. Taxonomy (NCBI): domain Eukaryota; kingdom Metazoa; phylum Mollusca; class Bivalvia; order Pectinida; family Pectinidae; genus Mizuhopecten; species Mizuhopecten yessoensis. Next base: position 1,003,614 of record NW_018403786.1, on the reverse strand, counting down.
CCTACATTTTGACTTTCGATCTTAATTAAAAATAAAAATATGTGACATTCTGCTTGTCAGGAGTGTATCTCCCTTATTATATCACCTGGGATCATTCAAGTTGGAATGTTTATACATCTTGGGAAGGCAAAATGTTAGGGACAATGATTAAAACATGAATTGAGTCAAAAGCTGATTGTGGGGGATATTGGCAATGTTGTTTTTTTTATAAATATAGGATCTTAAATGAGTTTTCATTTCTTATGAGATTTTATGAAACGAGTCTTAGGAGTTTTTATTTTTGCGAGCCTTGGCAAAAATTAAATCTCCGAGACGAGTTTCATAAAAGCTCATATGAAATACAAACAAATTTCAGATATTTATATCACATAACTCAGAAAACTTACATTTAAACAGGTTTTAAAGCCAAAATGTAGAGGGCTTAATCAAACGGAGACAGTCATTTTGTTGTGCCATTCACAATTTATGACGTCACGTCATTGTCTATACTATTATGTCACAATCAATTTCTGACTGGCACAGCCAATGAAAAACTCTCCTGGGTATATTACACTCATGACATATGTAAAAATATTACACGGGCAAATTTTCTGGATAACAGGCTGATTATGGGATAAATGTTATACATGTTATTCACCCAGCCGCTTAGAAAACATTAATATGTAATTTATGTTTATTTTATGCATATGTAGTACTGTATGTGTATTGTCTTGCATAGATGTCCTGATGTGTTCAAAACAAATTACTGCTACAACAGAATTCACATTATATTGAGAATATTTATACAGGGCATGGCTTTGTGTCACTTGTCTGATAAGAAACAAACACATTCACATTTTGCTTGTTTAAAGTGGAAGTCATAGACATCAGTAGTGATGAAGATGATGATGATGATGATGCTGTCCAGATCACAAAAGACGAGGACTTTGAAGTTGACCCAGAAGACCCAAACAATGGAGGCAACCATATAAACGATGATCTCAATGTTGCCGACCTTGATGGTCGTGTCCAGGTTAACATCGGTCATCCGCCAGAAGATGATGACATTTACCTGGCACCACAGATAGCGCGAGTGATCAAACCTCATCAAGTCAGTTTTGGTTTTCAACATAAATCTTTTCATCACAAGATTAGTCATTAAGATCTGCTTGTACTTCAAATCATACAGTGTCGAAATGTGATATTTAAAAAATGTTCAATCTTGACTGAGGAAAATGTTGTTTTCTATCATTTATTTGAAACGAAAGATTAAGTATTGAGTCTATTTCTTTGACGCTAAGGATACTGATGAAATCAATGTTTGTGTTTTACAGAACTGATAATAATGCACTAACTAGTCAAGGAATGAATGGCCTTATTTTGATTATGGTTGATAAATGTAAACGTTGAATGTTTTGTTATTTATATGGTAGGACATAACTGATAAATCACACTATGATAATACAGCAAGGTTTTAGGCAAAGCAGGAATTTTTTAACATTTATGGCTCTGATATTTTATTTATCATATATCATATAATCTGGTGTTTTTTTGTGTTTTTTTTTTTTTCATTTTCAGACTTTACTAAGTTTATTTTACATTTCATTTTGATCAATTCAAAATTTGCCATTTCAGATTGGTGGTGTTCGATTCTTATATGACAATTTAATTGAGTCGATGGAACGGTGTAGAAGCAGTGCTGGATTTGGCTGTATATTAGCTCACAGCATGGGACTGGGAAAGACAATACAAATGGTATCATGTATAGACATATTCCTACGTCACACCACATTAAAAAGTGTTCTCCTTATTGTGCCGATAAACACTCTACAAAACTGGGTGGCAGAGTTCAATATATGGCTGCCAGTGCATTCTGTCGTAGGGGACAATCCTGACTTTATACCTCGAGCCTTTGAAATCTATCTGCTGAATGACAGCTACAAAACGACAGCAACTCGGGCGAAGGTTATTGGTATGTATAGCTACAAAACGCACATTTGGGCTGTTAACTCATTCGCCCCTCAAGACACATTTGAACTCTTCAAATTCAAAGGTTGGAATAGGTCATTATGAAATTTCAGGGGTGAATGAGTTAGCGTGAAGAGAATTTTAAGTTTTATTGCATCTAGAATCAAGTGTTCTAAAAAGGATTTATTAAAAACAAAATCTATTAGATTAAAACAAGTATTTGAGCCTTTGATGTTGTAATTAGCCTGCCTCATAGGCACCAAGAAAATGGACATTTTCAGTTTGCTGCTTGTATCATACATGTATGTAAAATACAAGCATCTGAATGAATTAGGTCACGAGCGAGTGGAGATGCAAATGTTCAGGTGAGTTATAAGATGTATACTTTTTCTTGAATAATACATACCAGCAACCAAAAACTGGCAGGTACTGAGAGAAATCAAGTAACAAGCAACCACATGGTATTTTTACATGAGTTCAATATGTGACATAATAATTAATATAAATATAACTTGAAAACACATTTACAACAGATACAAGTAAAAGAAATCAATCATTGATTGGCGGAAATTGATGATAGATCTTGAAATTTTAATCAATTTTCTAAACTGGACTGGCAGAGGATATGTTATAATATGTATGTGTGTGTGTATATATGTGTAATGTACAGGTAACATGTGTATTTTGTTAAATATTTTGATTTATAATTATTTAATCTTTAAATAAATGCACAAAAATATCCAGTTTACAGTACTTAAACAACAGCACTCAATTTTTAACACTGAAATATCTTTTATTTCAGCTGAATGGCATAAAAGTGGAGGAGTTCTAGTGATGGGGTACGAGATGTACCGTCTGCTGTCTAGTCGCCGTGGTTACATGGGCAATCTCAAGAAACCTGGCAGGAAGCCATCCTCTCCTGTTGTAATTGATTTAGAAGAAGAGGACCGAAACAAAACCCACCTACTCAGTAAGTCATGTAGGGTAACTCCCACTAATAAAGGTTAATTTTATAACGAGCGTTTATGGTTTTACAACAGCATGTTTGTTTTACCATATTCATGTTTGAGATGGTACAGGAAGTTAAATAGTAAAATGTATAGCATGCACTTACAACCCCCATCGTCTACATTTAGTGTACACTTGCAGCACCTCGAGGATACATGTAACAAGAACTGGAGTGTAGACTTCAAATTTTCCTAGTGTACACTTACAATGAATAACAGTACACTTTACATGGGTAGTTCACAAACCCCATCTTCAAGCTGTAAATGAATCGGTACGATTTATATATTATTTGTACTCTACATGAACTTTGCTTTGTAGGTATGTATGAAGCTTTAGTCAGTCCTGGTCCGGACGTCGTGGTGTGCGATGAGGGGCACAGGATAAAAAACAGTCACGCTGGAATCTCAATGGCTTTAAAAAATATACGAACAAGGTTGGCTATTTCACTTCATTGGTGTTTTATTTATCCTCTAATATTAAATTAAAATTCTTGAAACCAGAGTCTGCAATTTATTATGAAAATCTGACAATATTTTGAATAAACTTGTAAATGATGTTTGTTTACAAATCCCCTCCTTTGAGACATTATCTTGGGTCAATTTGGCTAAAAGTTGATTCCTTTGTAAATAAATTGTGGGCTGATTGACAGACGCCGAGTGGTGCTTACTGGCTACCCACTACAGAACAACCTGATGGAGTACTGGTGTATGGTGGACTATGTGCGGCCAAACTACCTGGGTACCAAGACAGAGTTCTCCAACATGTTTGAGCGGCCGGTGATGAACGGGCAGTGTATGGATAGTACAGAGGAAGACATAAAGACCATGAGGCACAGAGCTCATGTGTTACATAGTCTGCTTGAGGGCTTTGTCCAAAGGTATGGTCCATTGAGGTATCAAATCCTGGTAGTGTATGGGACAGAGTTTATCATAAATGTGGTGCAATTAGCCTAGAATTCTCCAGGTTTCGAGCAACAAAACAACAATCTTCTGTTTCTCCTGTTAAGGGATGAAAGTCTCCCCACATATAATTTGATTATCATACTTAATTTCCATCATCCCTGTGTAACTTAAATGGACTCTACTGTGCATTGGTCAGGAGGAGTCCATAATGGTCTGCAGGCCGGGTAAAAGGGTCAATTTCCATCATCCCTATTTTGCCCCAAATTGGAGGTAATGTGATAATGCTGCAGGCAGAACCTGTCTGATTATTTATGTACAAAATAACGTTTAGAATAAGCCATGAACAAAAGGAAACTTAACATTAGAAAGATGTAATATCTATTTTGTTTTTGTATGTCCTTTACATGTTAATCTGTTATGGCTGTAGGCGTGGACACACAGTATTGCAAATGGCTTTGCCACCGAAACAGGAGTTTGTGTTATTCATACGGATGTCGCCCATACAGAAGGCATTGTATAAAACTTTTCTGGAGTCTGTGGTTGAGAACTTCACCGCAGCCAGTGCCTGGTCCAATCACAACCCTCTGCGAGCATTTGCCACATGCTGCAAGGTTAGTACAACCCTATGGTCCCTTTTTTTTAATATAATTTCCCATTCAGTATTTTTTTTTATCGTTGAAATCTGTCCTTGCAATTTTTGGGCTTAAAGTCCATCAAAATTGTCTGCCTCAGCTAATGTAAAAAATCAGGAGGCAAAAATAAATCAAGATTTTGGAAGAATTCATTACAGGAGTAATAAATTAGCACTTCATATATATCTTTAGATACGATATCTGTTATCTACTGGAGACATATGTATGTGTAAAGAAATTCTTAATTGACAAAAAGTCAAGAAATTTCCAGTTTTGTGGCTCATCTGAATGGTAAAATTAGGAATTACACTTTGTCTATATAATAAATATATGTGACCAAATACTTGTGAATGGGAGAAAATATTTCACAAAACATTTCTCATAAGTATCACTTCCAACATGGCGCCATGTGCAGTTGTGTACCACCAACGTCGTTTTATGTTGTGTTGAGGGCAATCTGTGCCTGAACATCAAAGTAGAACCTACAGATATATAGTACCTTAGATCAGCCCTTTGTTAAAATATGATTTGTCTTCATCAAATTCAATGTTTATTTACATATGATGTAAGAAAAAATTAGAGCAGCTGAATACCAGGAACTTCTTCAAGAAAAATCACACACAATTATTGTTTTGTTTTTGGAGAATAATAATATGGTCATGTTGTACTGTAGGCTGAATATGTACTTTAACACTTACAAATGTACTTTCTTTAGATCTGGAATCACCCAGATGTCTTGCACAAGCTGTTGGTTCAGAGGAAAGTTGCAGGAGTTGACGACGACCTTGATATTGACCCTGGTAATGAAGGTAGAGCCAAGAAAGGCTCGCAGAAATCCAAGAAGCCTGTGGAGAAACAAGGAAGTGATAAGAAAGAGGACGTAGTCTGCTATGATTGGGTGGGTATACACACTTAACTTACTGATTACAACTAACACCTGGGGTGTATATCAATTTCACTTGTTTATAGGGGAGGGGGCATTCAGTATTCACTATAGGATCAAATATCAGCTGTGTATGTGTAGAGAGATAGCAATATCAAAATTACTGTGAAGTCCTGTCACTTCTGTCTCTGCTGACCAGCTGTCGTGATCCTGCAGTGTGTTAACCCTTCTGAATGGATTTTCCAGAGATCAATATTGTACAAGTGTCTCAATCTGTAGTTGCAAACTATAAATCACTTAACACATATTTCCATGTGTGCTTTATTTTGAGAGCTATGCCTATATATGCAAATATTTGAATTTCGTAATTGAGGGGATGCTGTTTCAATATCAGTATAATTCATTCATGATATGAATTCACAGAAGGAATAAATAATTCAGTGAGTCTCCCCATGAAGTAATGCAAAAATTGATCTTTCTCAGAAATAAAGCAATTTACAGTAATATGTCAGATAATACATTTTCTTGATGTCCCTTCCATGTTTGTTTCTATTGATATTCCAAGTACTGGTCTTAAAGAATTACGACTTTAGTCCAGTCTACTACTCCTAAAGACCAGCTTGGTTTCTAGAAAACATTTAAAATATTTTATCCATCATATGGATCTTCCGCCCCTTTTTATATTGCTGGCTGGCCTGGCCTGGCCTGGCCTGGCCTGGCCTGGTCAGATTGCTGGCTGGCTTGGCTTCAAAACAATTTTGATCAAACCTATATCACTTATCTTCACCCACCTTGCTATAATTGGAAGGTGGAGTGTTATGTCCCGAGGTCGGTTTTAAGCCCTACCATGAGTTAAGGCCCTTTGCTACCAAAGGTTGTCTTGGGCAACTTTCGTTTATCGCGATCCAAAATTAAACTGTGTTTTTGTAACTTCAGGCTGAGTCTCTAATGGAGAATCATATACCAGGTCTACTGGAGAATGGAGGCAAGATGGTGCTGCTCTTCACCATTTTGGACGAAGCTGTTGCTGCAGGGGAAAAAATACTTGTATTTAGGTAAAACCAGTCATGTTTACTGTTTCTGAAGGATAATATTGGAATAATTTAGTAAAACTAAAGTGCACTGGTTCTGGGAAAAAAAGTAATTGTGTTTATGTACCGATAATTATGTTCACAGCAATCCTGTCATTAGATTTAGGTAACTTATGATTTTCACTGGGTCAGAGGGACCAAATCCTTGTATTTAAGTAAAACTTACTGGTATGGTTTTACTAGTTCTGAGGGATTGAGTCTTTGTATTTGTCAATTCGTGGTATTTAGGTAAAGCTGATGATTTCTACTGGTTCAGAGGAACCAAGCACATGTACTTGTGTAAAGGATGATTTTAACTGTTCAAAAGAATGTTGATGAACTGTATTAAAGTAACTGCTGCCTTTACCTTAAAGATGATATAGATGAAAAGCAGATATCATATTGGATGATAATGAAGACAAAAACAAATTCAGTACAATAAAAAGGAATGTTAGCCAGCACAAAAGTATTCAGTCCTAATATGTGTTCAGAGAAAAATCTTGTTTAATTTCTCATCAAGTAACATTGATTGTGGAAATATTGTAAGCAAAATGTACTGTATTTTCATCCTCTGTAATGTCAGAGGGCAAGTTTATCATCACAGCAAACTTTAGTAAACAGCATAATCTACATAGCAATTAAATGTAAAGGGCGAAATGTAAACTTGGCGAATATTGATTTTACTGGCAAAGGGCGATAGTGTGATTTGGCTAAAAACATAATCCGTAATGCAGTATAAAAAAGTGCATTGAGTTTCTTGATTTGATAACTTATTGTGTTTCTTCATAATGTTAACAGGGATTTTGAAATAACCAAGTCTTGTATGTACATGATTACAAAAAAAAAGAATTCTATTTATATTTCCAGTCAAAGTTTATTCACTTTAAACCTCATAGAAGAATTCCTGTCCAAACACAAGGTTCCAAGACCAGATGCGGATTGTAACTGGGTCAAGAACAAGTCTTACTACAGTAAGAGAGGAACCCGTCTTATTTTTATATACTTCATAAGAAAGTTGATAATTAATCAAGAGTTGAGTTTTTATGATGTAAGAGAATTTGTTATTTTTTTATTGTGCTCAAACTAACCTTGAACGGTCCTATTTTTATATATTTCGTTTATGAGAAAGTTGACAAATAATCAAGATTGGAGTTTTTATGATGAACAGATTTGTTTGTATTGTGATTGGGCAAAAACGTTTCGTCTGGATTTTAATTTATAGAAGGAATAATGGAATAATGACAGATACGTATCCATTTTTGTAATGTGTCAGATTTCATTAGATGTATTAACAGTTCTCCTCATGATTAAACAAGTGAGATAATTTTTGTGTAAAAATTAAGTGACTGACATGGTTGTCGTTGATAATGAAGATATTTTTTTTTTAAATATTATAGGACTTGATGGCAGCACTGGTGCAACAGAAAGAGAGAGAATGATCAATGCATTCAACAAACCAGACAGTCAAGCCTGGTTGTTTCTTCTGTCTACAAGGTGTGTTCACTGTAGAAATCATTAATTGTAGAATACATTTAACCATGTTGATGCTTGTCATTACCACTTGTTGATGTAAGTATCACTCTTGGAGAGCTAGGTTGAGAATACAGAGGTTCCCAAACCAGTGATGGTTAGTTGTCATGTTTATCTAATTCAAGTATTTAAAGTTAAATTTTTCATTAAGTATAAAGAGCGTCTTTTACAATTTGAAAATTAATTAGTGAGAGTTAGATAAACATGATAACGAACCATCACAAGTTTGAGGACCTTTTTCTCCCATAACATTCATATTTTAGCTGGATAACCACGTGCTTCCCTTGGAAAATTCATTTTCTGTTTCGGATGGAGGAAACAATTGCCATGAAGCATGACGTCACAGTGGAATATGATGTCTTAAAAGCATTTATGCAATGTCATAATTAAAAGATTGGCTAATGACATAACGTCCAGGTTGTTACCCACTAGTAGTGGGTAACCAAAAATGTTGACCAGCTCCTAGCAGGTTTATCTAACGAGTCATGAGTGAGGAAATCTACAGTGGTTGTTGGAGAAAGAGGGAAAATACCAGAGAATGATCATTTCAGATTGAGCTCTAGACAATATGAACTAAGTTTCTTGTTATGACCAAATCATCCTGTCTATAAATTTAATTTCCTTTTGGCAGGGCTGGATCCTTGGGAGTGAACTTGGTAGGGGCTAACCGTGTGGTAGTAATGGATGCCTCCTGGAATCCGTGCCATGACTGCCAGGCAGTCTGTCGTGTGTACAGGTTTGGCCAGACCAGACCCAGCTTCATCTACCGATTTGTCACTGACAATACAATGGAGAAGAAGATCTACGACCGCCAGATCAACAAACAGGGCATGTCTGGTAAGCCCTTCTGGAATTAAATCAAGCTTATTTCATGCAAATTATAGAGATGCATGTTGAATTTATTTTTGTATCGGGGAAACATGAATATTTGTTTCCCCAAGATCAATTTGTAGCCACATGATTGATGAAAGGGAATTCTAAGTTTATGTTTCTCGGAAACAATGGTAAAATAAGTAAATCAATGTATCAGAATATAAAAAAAAATATTGATTTAAAGAAGGACACCAAATGTTACATGACTTGTTCTTATGGGGGAAATGTGATTGTGTACTTCAATAATGTTATTGGGGAACTTGATGTGATATTTTGATGTTGTTCAATTTATCTAATCCAATCAGAAATACTGTTTTCTATATTTATATATGGTAGAAGTAAAGTAATGTGATTTTAATACCAAGTAGTTCAGCCTTGTCATAAAAAATTATTACAAAACTGATTATCCTCAAAAGTAAAGACTGTATGATACATACATACACCAAGAATAATTTGAAACTGATCTCTAAAAGGTTTGTAAAAGATGTTTATCACCTCAGATATGTTTGTTTTGTAGGCAAGCTATTACGTATACATGTGTCTGATTTCAGTTCTCTCGATGTAAATTTATCTCTGCTTACCCTTCTCTAATGGTTAAGCTCTTGGTAATGATAATTTAGTAAAAAGATTGAAACATAATAGCTTTACCTGCAGTTTGTTATGGACAAATTAGGAAATGGTTGTCTGCTAGCATAAATGATATTTTATGTTAATCATGTGTAAGTTTGTTGGTGCTGATGGATAGCATGTTTTCATTACAGATCGTGTTGTGGATGAATTGAACCCTCAAAATCATTTCTCTAGGCGCCATGTTGACAATCTCCTCCATTACGAGGTGAGAATTTTATTAACAAGTAACGAATAGTGTGTCATTGTCAGATGAAACATAAATGTATACGAGTATTTACATTACAGCTTTTTTTCTTTCAGTTTAATAGTGAGGAGATAGGTTTTAATATTGACCTGTATATGAAAGCTGAACTGAGATGCTTAATAATATGAAGGCAAGAAAAATGGCATCACTTTTTAGCTATTTTTGGGTTATTTTATGGTGAAGTTCTTTTGAACCATTTTCCGTTTGTTTTTAATGACTTCCTTTTCTTTTTCAGGACAACGATTTCCCGCCAGTAGATACTAGTAACTGTGAAGAAAAATATAATGATCCTACTTTGATCAAGATTTTGCAGAAAAATAGCCATTGGATTACAAAGGTAAAAAGTCGTATGATAAACTGTATCATTTCATGTAACATAGAGTAAAGCCTCAGAAATCCAATCACCTTTGTTCCCAGTAGATAATCAAGTCACCTTTGTTTCCAGTAGATAATCAAGTCACCTTTGTTCCCACCAGATAATCCAGTCACCTTTGTTCCCACCAGATAATCCATACACCATTATTCCCCTTAGATAATCCCACTACCTATGTTCATAGTAGATTATTTGGCCATTAAGTTCCCAGTAGATTATTAGCTGCATTTGTTCCTAGTTGATTATCCAGTTATCTTTGTTCCCATTACATAATCTAGCTACCTTTGTTCCCAGTAAAAGTAACTGGATCTGATTACTGGAACCATTTTGTAGAAATATAGCCAATCTGTCATTCAAAACACTAGCTGGATTGTTGGATTATAAGACTCTCTCATGCACAGGGGTGTAGGATAAAGAAATTCCATGCGAGGGGTTTTCAAATTTGGTTAAAACCTGAGGCTTTGCCTAGGGTTTCGCCAAATTTGAAAATCCTGAGGGTAGATTTTCCCAATCCAACACCCTTGGGCATGAAAGAGTATTTTTCTCTCATTCCATCCACCAGGATAAGCTCAGAAACCATGAAAATGCGTTTGGACTATGGTATTTCTGTCTGGATTACTCTACATGAGACTAAGGTCAAACTTTTGGTTCAGCTCCATTTTCATCAAAGCAAGGGCACATGTGAGATATGAATTTTCAAGTTTGAAATTAATAATACTGATATCCTTGTAACTCCAGATGCCGTTCAGCCACGAGTCTTTGCTGATAGACAAGAAGGAGTTACGTCTATCCAAGAAAGAGAAGAGAATAGCCAAGCAAAACTATGTGAATCAAAAACGTCAAAATATCAGCTACTCACGTCCATCTTACACAGCTTTCTATCCCAAAGGACCAGGGGGCGCACCACAGCAAGGGCCTGCTATCACCAGGTAAAGAATTAGGGGTGGGGATGGCCACAAAATAGGACTAATCACAAGATATTGTAATGGCTAACATTGCCAGGTAACTTTTTTGTACAGCTTTCTATCCTAAAGGACCAGGGGGTGGGCCACCGCCAGGGCCAGCTATCACCAGGTAAAGAATTAGGAGTGGGGATGGCCACAAAGTAGGGTTAATCACAAGATATTGTAATGGCTAACATTGCCAGGTAAATTATTGTACAGCTTTCTATCCTAAATCTATCCTAAAGGACCAGGGGGCGGGCCACAGCCAGGGCCAGCTATCACCAGGTAAGAATTGGGGGGGGGGGGGGGGGGGGGGAGGAATGGACGCACTAGAGCTAATCTCCATATAGCTGCTCAAAGCAGTGGTAAAACGTTGGAAGATCTATTTAATGTTATGTTTTATATGTATATACATTGTATTGTAAAACAGTTACATTTTCTTGTAAATTTTAGGGTGTATCCAAACCGGCCTATAGCTAGTGTCAAGCCTATCATCACCACCCCGGTGCCAATGAGGCCTAAAGGACTGGGCCAAGATAGAGTCAACAAGGCTGGTGTATCTGTTCATAAAGTAGTCACAACCACAGGTAACACCGCAGATCACTCTTAGTTAATGTTAGGGGGGACCCACCATAAAGTCGTCACAACCACAGGTAACACCACAGATCACTCTTATTAACTGTGAGAGGTGTCTCAACATAAAGTCATCATTTCTTGTCAGAGATTAAATTTATGGTATTGATATACTGTATAGGCTTTGTAAGTGATTGCTTTTAGTGAGAAATAGCCAAATGAAAATTTGAAAACAAAAGTAAAATCTGCACTATGCAAATGTTGCTAGTTAATTTATATATAAACAGATCTATAACAAGACAAATACTGATTTATTCAGAAACATACACAGTACTGTATGACATGAAATGTTGTGTATAAACATTTGTGGTTTTTGTGGAGGCTACGGAACCACAGAAATAAATACAACAAATTCAATTGATATACTTGCCTCCCCTGCGTTTACACAGGTATTCACGAAAGTTTGAACCACGAAACGATCTAAATGGCTTCAAACCATGAGAGAAAATACCCATGAACATTTCATGTCATACAGTATATATATTGTTTATGTCTTTTGTAGATGATTTGTGGCTACTATATATAGAACCAGGTTTTACAAATTTGTAGACCACAAAGTTTGACATATTTACATTCATGGTTTTCATGGCCACTGTAGAACTATAAATTTCAGTTCAGTAAATGTGTCACTTAACCCAGTCCATACAAACTGGCTAACATTGAAAGTATCAATTAAATAGATGAAAAATGTAAAACCATGGAAGAATGAACTTCTGTTAAAGTTTTTACAAATAAGATCTTTTTTTTTCTAATAACTTGCTCTGATTCAAAATATATCCCTTCAAGATATCCATTAAATATGTTATTGTCAAGGTATCCATTAAATATGTTCCTGTCAAGTTATCTATTAAATATGTTCCTGTCAAGTTATCCATTAAATATGTTCCTGACAAATTATCCATTAAATATGTTCCTGTCAAGTTATCCATTAAATATGTTCCTGTCAAGTTATCCAATAAATATGTTCCTGTCAAATTATCCAATAAATATGTTCCTGTCAAGTTATCCATTGAGATTGCTGAGGAGTTATGACTGTGCGAATGAATCAAGGATATCGATGCTGCTGTTACACAAAATAAACATATTTTTTTTACCAAAAGAATAACAAAAACATCCCTTTCAAGGTATCCATTAAATTTGTTATTGTCAAGGTATCCGTTATGTTCCTGACAAGTTATCCCTTAAATGTTCCTGTCAAGTGATCCATTAAATATGTTCCTGACAAGTTATCCATTAAATATGTTCCTGTCAAGTTATCCATTAAATATGTTCCTGTCAAGTTATCCAATAAATTTTTTCCTGTCAAATTATTCAATAAATATGTTCCTGTCAAGTTATCAATTGAGATTGCTGAGGAGTTATGACTGTGCGAATGAATCAAGGATATCGATGCTGCTGTTACACAAAATGAACATATTTTTTTTACCAGAACAATAATACTTTCACACTCAAGAACTCTCCATCAAGTGTTATATCAACAGAAATGATCATCACTATGTTTTGTGCCTTACTTTTTACATATTTTGTACATACATGTCACATGTTTGAGTCTTTTGTGTTTTTAGATATCATGTTACCTGGATCTAACACGAGCTCAGATGCAGGGGCTGGAGTGTCAGGAAACAAGATCACAGCCGGCCAACAGATATTCATTATTAAGACGCCAAAGGGAGTCTACATCCGAACCAGCTCTGGAAAAATATTCTCTGTAAGGACCAAAATGCCAGAATTAAGCAATGCCACAAAAATCATTGTTAGTTCCTCGGGACCTACTGCAGTTTCTTCAGCCATAACTACGACGATCATCTCACCAAGTTCTGCAGGTAACAGAAGTTAAAAAATAATAGTAACTTTGAAGGAACTTTTCTTTCTTGGCAGGAATATTTATAGAAGTTTGTGCAGTGATGAAATAATTATGAAATATGTGTTAATTGCATTGCAATGGTATTATTTTACTTAAATAAATAATACCAAGAATTTAAAAAAAAAAAAATTGGTATTACTATCAAATCATATGATGGCAAACTCTTTATCATGAAAGTTTTATTTTTTGGTTCTTGTTTCTCATTTTTTTTGTTACCTGCAATGCTAGGCGACATATAGGAATTACTTTGTCGCCAGCAGCGGCATCAGCGGCATGGGTTGCATCGTCCGAAACAAGGTTTCCGTGTGATAACTTGAGTTCCCTTGGGTTGATTGAACACAAACTTGTTACACATATTGCATACCAATAAAGCTCGGATGAGTTCACATTTCAGAAGTTTACATGCATTTTTGGTGGAGTTATGCCCCTTTTATTGCCAAATATGGGCATTGTGTAGTAAATGCAAGAACTTTTTTTATTTTTTAATCAATTCCTTCTAAATTTTGTACGGTAATGCTAGAAGCAATCATGTTCACAAATATTACAGGTTTTTTGTCAAGTTTCAACTTTCGTCTAATAGTCTCATGAATATTTTGTCTCTGCTTCTATGACAGGCTTACGACCATCCAACAGGGCAACCATTGTCACCCCCAGTCACGTGTCCACCACAAGTGCAAATGGAAATGGTCAGCTGAGTGTTTTCAACCCCCCTCCACAGGCTTCTGCACATGACACGCCCACCAACATCCTTGCTTCCATCTACTCTCAGTCACAGCAAGTCAACTCTCTACTTAAACAACAGATGCTCGACACTGTGGCCTCCAAACCAACAACACAGACCAAAGAGTTGATGTCTACGATGTCTGACAATGGTCCCATGCCCACCAAGACAGACAAGACCTTCTTGTCTAAAACACAGGATAGTAGCTTTTTACCAACAACACAGGAGGGAGACTTTCTTGCAACCCAGAATCATAATGAGAGCTTTTTAACAAGTTCACAAGAGAAGAGCTTTTTGGCCAGTTCCAAAGAAAAGAGTTTCTTAGCATCTTCACATGAAGATGACTTCCTGCAGACACCTCACGACATGGACATGGACTTTGTATCTGCATCTAGAGGCAAAAGCTTTTTACCAACATCACAAGATGACAGCTTTTTGCCTTCGCAGGAAAAAGGGTTTTTGCCAACCTCACAAGAACAGAGCTACATGCCAGTCTCCCAGGACAAAGACTTTTTACCCACCTCCAACGAAAAGGTTTTTTTACCAAGTACACTTGAAAAAAGCTTTTTACAATCTTCACGGGAAAATAGCTATTTACTCGCCTCAGAGGAAAACAGCTTTTTGCCTACCTCACAGAAAAAGGACTTTCTGCCAGTTTCACATGATAAGGGCTATTTGCCACCAACAAAAAGTAAGTTTTTGCAACCAATGAAGGACAAGAACTTCTTGCCAGATCTATCTGACCCATTTGGAGACAACAGTGCTTCATCTTCTCCAGGTAGTATGTCTTCTGGAAATATGTCGTCTCCTGGAGTTTTAAGTCCTGCCCAAGTACATCCGATTCAACCACAGGTGCAACATAATCGGCCACATGTACAACCAATTTTGCCACAGGTTCAGCAAATCCAACCACAAGTTCAACCAATTCAACCCCAGGTTCAACCGATTCAGCCACAAGTGCAACAACAGAATCAGTCACAACAGCAGCATCACCAGCAACAGCAAAATCAACATCAGGGTCCTTCACAACAGAATCAACAAGATCATAGTCAGCACCTGGGAGACCTGGGTGGCGACAGCAACAATAGAACAGTTTCACACAAACAGTCTAAGCTTGCAAAAATTGCGCCAAATCTGTCGGGCATGCCACAGCAACAGACACGGACCCCTCAAAACCCCATGTCAAACTTTTACTTACCCCCACAGATGCCCTACTCGCCCTACAATATGGGCCAGGGGAATATGTCGCAGGGGATGGGTATGGGTATGAATCCCTATATGAACAACCAGATGCTCATGCCTCACGCTAATCCCATGTCAAATGACAGTGGCATGTCCTCTCAGTCTCAGCAACAAAATCAGCAATATTTCAACATGCCGTCTTCTTCATCTGCATCAATGGGATCGGGTCAAAGTTCGGACATGTCTGGCATTGATAAATCAAACTTTGGCTCCACAATGCAACAGCAGCCATCCTCCTCCTCCTCCATGATGTCATCCAACATGATGCAGGGGTTTCCATTCTCCCCGTACCCATTCCCTATGCCATCACCGTACCTCATGCAGAACGGCATGCCTGCACCTTCTCCCTATATGCACATGCAGGGCCAGTATGACTACGGCCAGATGGGGGGAAACTACAACATGCCTAGTTATAACCCCAGTGGGAACATGAACGTGGCAGCTAACAATCAAACGGGTAGCTGGGACCATAGCTCAAATATTGACCAGAGTGGTAACACCCCTCAGTGTTGAGGGGGTCTCAAGTCTTTTCACACTACCTGGGCCCGGTATGTTTAAAGCATGATCTCACTAATCACTGTTCCTACTTATTAAGACTAATCAGAATTTAGTGCTGGTCATTTTCCGTTGTTAATTCAAACTGGAGTGCTGGGTTAATCTTACCAAAACACTTGTGACTACTAATTCTTGTGACGTTAAGTTGAGTCATCATGTCTCTGAGGACATCAGGAAAATATGGAAACTGGGGCAACTATTTATAGTTCTAAAATAATTAAGTCTTTAGTGAAGTATATAAAATACTTTGAAATGGGAATAGAAGAACTTTATTCACAATTCTTCTTCTATACAGTTGATTAATCAGTATCCTGCTTTGAACACCAAGGCCCGGTGTAATGACAGTGAAGTAGATGTAAACCTCTCACACTGTATCTACTCCGAGAAGTTATGAGGAAGTCAATAACTTCAATATGTGAAATCAGAATATTTTTAATGGATCGACGTTTTCTCGTGAGTGGTGTCATATCAACATGTGTGTGAAATTTTATTGGAAAAGTGCAAATCATATGAACTGGTATATGGCTGTATGCTGAAGAATACTTCTAGAGAGTTGGCTCTTAGTCTCTAGATCAGTCCCGCGAAGGCTGTCGCACTGTGACAACTCGGACAAACATACCTCAGTGCTTGTTTGTTGTGTTTATTTACAGAATTAGAATTGAATTGGAATTAAAAAATAACTATATATTGAAGTGAAATGACAATACTATCATTCCAATACAATTGGAAGTCGAATCCATGATCATGTTGTTTTGTATCTTCATTGAGTTACATTTCTGATGTAGATTTAGAGGTTGATGAAAGACTCCCAATTAACATCATTCATCATGTGCTTCACACATTCACCCCTCTCATGTCAGTGGATAATGAAATGTTGTGAATATTCACAAAGATATATTGAATATTGATGAAAATCATCAGTAATTTGACAATGTATATTTATTAGGCTACTTAGACCATTTTTTTACTTATTACGACAATTTTACTCTTTGTTGTGTTAAAAGGAATACTATAATCTGAGATAGAAAAACTTGTGAAGTATTTGATTTTGTAAGTTATAAAAGATATTCTGATTCATTAAGGCACAACTGCATTGTATTAAAAACATTAATCATATCTTGTGATTACGTTTTTATTTCATGTTCTATATCATAAATATTCATAATCTACTTCCAATGAAAAATGTTACGAAGTAATAAGTTGAAATACTATACACAACAGGGTTCCTTGCACATGCTTGTATGATGTTGTTAGTCTCACTTGAATATTTATCTATGAAAACGTTGTGTACACTTAGTATTTGTACAATTTATATTTTAATCACCATTTCTTTGTGCGTAAAGTGTAAATTATTATTCATCGTCACTATTGTGATCATTTAGGTAGAGAATATTTTGTCATTTTAAGGCAATGAATCTGACATTTTTAAATGATAAATGTTTGTAAATGTGTGCTGAATCTTCTGTCTTTGTTTCTTTCTGTTCCTCCGTCCGTCCCGTCGTTTTACATTAGGTATAAAATTGGGAAACTTTCTGTTAATTTTCACTTGCATCAAAAGTTATATTCGGGTCATTTTGATAGTGATTTTAAATAAAATAGCAGGTTTTGATATGTCAACCATTGAAATCTGTTTAAAAATGTTTTTATGTATAGATGAAATTTAAACAGAGTAGAAACAGATTTGTTGAGCGGAAAGCAAAATATCTGACATCAAAACTTGGAAAATAATAGCAGACTTTGAAAAAATGATGTCTGGGCTATAGTTGCTTGGTGCACACAAGATGAGTTGTATGTTTTCTTATCTTACACTAGCTTGCACATGATGTTTATAAAATGTGTTTTGTGTTTTAGCTGTCAATAATATAAGATCATAAACATATGGCTGTCACTCAAAGCAGACCTTTTTTTCGATCTGGTGACCATTTTAAGTTTTCCCCATGAAAGACAAGAAAATAATATATTAATAGAAAACATAGGATTCTAATCTGTTTTATTTGAACACAGACCTAGAAATCAATCAAAATGAAACTAAATCTATTAATAGCACACTGATCATTCACCTTTAAATCAGCTTTATGATACAGTTGTAATGAACTATTTTTATCTAAAAATACAAGGTTGTGATATTATATAATGATAGTTACCATAAAGAAAGATCAACAGTAGTTATTTAATATCTATGGACTGATTTTACATTCAGTACATTGTACTAGACTTTATTTTAATTTGTGCAGAAAGTTACTTTCACCAGTGAGGAAGGTATCTGGTAATCGGCTTCATTTAGAAACTACATGTTACATGCATGCATGTGTTATATTCAGCATTTCCCCCCCAAAAAACAGCAATTATAAGATAATATGCCAAATTACTTCCCAAAATGTGTATAAAAAGAGCGACAGGTTTAATGACTTGACTGATGATAGTAACTTTTTGCTACATTATGTGTACTTGATGGGCAGAACTTACATCAAGCCAATATTGAATTTAACTTCAAATAATATAAACTGAACACTACCTTTTTGAGATAACATATATTGTGAGGTGTTAAACAAGGGAGAAGAAATAGTGTCATTAGGTAGGGATTGAATACAATTTGATGAAAAGAAATACAAACATATACAAACATCAATAAATTTTCCATTTTCTCCTTCTGAGTAAAGTGGTCTACTTATCTAAGAGTAGAGATACAAGATGAAGACACTAAAGCCAGCTTTCAATCAAGTACCAGGTACATTTGAATCTTAAGAATAATATGATGGTCATATTTTACACAATGCTGTAATTTTCTATCACATCATAAGTTGTTGGTCCTGTTACCATGCCTAGTACGCAATACGATCACTGATGATTAGTGTACTGTCATTAATGTACATTATTTGTATCTTCCACTATGACTGATTTGTATTGAAGAGTTAACTTCTTTAACTGTTTAGTAATTTAGATTAGCACAAGTGCTAGCTTTGCAGATAACTATTAATTTCCCATTCAAAAATATCACACACGTTTGGAACTCTCTTGGAACAGTTAATGTCTAATGTCATAATAAGGTAGCATATCTCCTTAAGCTCACTTAGATGATACATAAGGTCAATGTTTGTCATATTAACCTGGGTAAGCCCAGTGCCAGTGCTACCCTGATTTGAGCACCTAGCTGGGCTTGGTTATAAAAACTTACTTTCATAGGATTGTTCCCAAAGACTAGACCCCTGGCTTTGTTTTTCCATCATTCATTCTTTATTACTTTAAAATACATGCAAACAACAATTACAACACACAAACCATGCATACATGATCAAATTAAAGCAATAGGGTGATTTGTTTCAGCTTAAACTGTTTTGAAGTGTAATAGACTACTAGGCATGCTTCTAATAGCACAGAAGTTTGGTCTTGTCTCATAACTCTTGGGGCCCTAGACTTGCTTCTTATTTTTGGATCCTTGGAATTGTTTCTCAATACTTGGGTCTCTAGGGGGGAGGGCTTGGTTCTTAGCACTGGGTGGACTTATTTCTGAACACTGCGGTCCCTTGACCTGTTTCTAAGGACTAATAAACCAGGGGTTGTCAAATGTAAAATGCAGTATTATCAAATACAGTTGTGCTTTAACTTCACAAAACCTGTTGTAAACCATATAACATATGGTACAGCAAAACTACATTGGTTTTATGTGTCCCTAACTTAATATTGTTACCCTCGAAACAAATTCAAGAAGGCTCAGTATTTTTTGGTGTATTGCATTTGGTTATTATTGTCATCCTAGATATCATTGTAAGGAAGATGAGATATTTGCAGTAGTTGTTTTATTGATAAAATGAAATCACTCATTGTGAAATGATTATATATGAACATTTGTATCATCATTTGTAACGAAAAAGAAAAATTTAGGTCAAACACACTCTATTTGAAAAGCAATATTATAATAGGCATAATTGTTTTTTATATTGATTTTTTTTTTGATGTGTATGTATTGAATAGTGTATATAAAGCATCACCGAGGTTTGTGGTCATCACACAACCTATGGATGGTACATTGGAAGTCCCTGCACTATTCCCCGTTTTGATATTTGTTGATGACCCTGTAAGCATTATAAGTCTGGTGTTCAAAAGAACTGTTTACTGTTATGTGTAAAATCAAATATGTAAAGAAAATGATGAAAATATGCAACAAATTGATGTGGCAAACTCAAACATAAAACTGCTGTTTAGTTAACTCAATTTCTGTGTCCTGGTTCAGGTCATCCTAGATACTCCAGGATTCATCCTAGATACTCCAGGATTCATCCTCGATACTCCAGGATTCATCCTAGATACTCCAGGATTCATCCTTGATACTCCAGGGGTTAGGCTCACATTCTCTCACTGCACCCCTGGAATATGTCAAAGCAAAATCGAAGCCTCAGTGTGACAACCATGTTGATGAGACTATAAGACTAGTTTGTTCCTTTAATGTACATCAAAAGAATCTGTCGGTCACGTAACAGTAAAAATGACTGGCTTTGAATACAGGTGTCAAGCCTCGGTAATCTTCAAAGGATAAATGCAGGTATCAGCTTAGCGATTGGTCAGGTTGTTTTTTTACCGGAGACCAATCAAATAGCTAGCAGCGTGCCATCAATTTTGCTTTAACATATATTCAGGGAGTGCAGAGAGTGAAAATGAGCATAACACCGCTAGTATTGAAGAAGGATTTAGGTTGATAATACAAGCTATCTTATTAAGAATAGAATATTTAAACCTTGATTTCTCTCTTCACTTCATTGTTGCTATGTATGGTATGTTGATACTGTTGTAATAAATGTATACAGAGTTTAAACGTCAAAGTAAATAACACATACCTTATTGAGCTACTGAGTTGATACAATTTGTTATATAATTGCAGGAGTAAGGTTCATGATAAAACATTCAAACTTTTTTAGTTTTCTTATAAAAGGTTTCCGGGGTAGTAATGTCTACCATCTTCATTATAACTAAGGCAGTCACTGACGGATACAATATGGTTGAGTGTATTTTTATAAATTAGATTCATGTGATCACATATCCCCTCCACCTTACTTACTTGTATCTGGATGCTATGGTTTTTCATTCAAGATAAGAGCAAGTTAAGTGAAATTCAAAGATGTTCTGAAGTATTTGATTTTCAAAATCGGAAATTTGGAATAATATATATATATATATGTTATATATGTTGATATGTAAGACAATGTTTACACCCTATAGATTAGGGGGCTTGTCATAACTCTCTATGTCTCCTGTACATTTGTCAGTCAAGCTTTACTGTGCGAGGGCCAATACCTCATGCCCAGCTGTGGGCCTGAGTGAAGCGCTTTTACACTTCTTGAACTTGAAACGTTTTCCATTATAAAATCATCATGCTAGTGTGTATGTTGTCCTCTTCATTTCATCAAAATAAATTTATAGATTAACTCTTGTAAGGCTTGTATGTTTTTTGTAGTTGTAAAAGACTCGCACTGATTGCTCCAATGCACCAATGCTTTGTCAGTGAGATAGCAAAGATTTAACCTGTCATTGTTCTTCTGATCTTAAATAGAGAGTGTATAAGCACCTATAATCTATGACGTTTGGAAATGCCTCAGTAATTTCATTTAAGTAGTGATTATCTAGCGGACTCATATTGAAATGATTGGTAATAATCAGAGACTGCTTGACCTCCCATCCTCATACCTCCGCTGAAATAAAAGAGCAGTAACATTCTGAGACTGTGGCTTTATTTTTAGCCCACCATCATCTGATGGTGGGCTATTAAAATTGCCCCATTGCCCCATAGGATTACTTTTGAGGCTGTTAAGGTAAACAAAATGGCTGACAGGCGGCCATATTGGATTTTACCAGTGAAGGTATGTTATCGCTATTTCTCAGGAAGCACCAAGGGGAACTTTCCTAAATTTTACATTAGGTTCCCCTTGGTTTGGATTGTGGCATTGAAGGTTTGTTATCGCTATTTATCAGGAAGCACCAAGGGAACTTTCTCCAGTGGTATATGTAGGTTTCCATTGATCCCTAGTTGTGCATGTTTACTTTTGAGACTGATCAGATAAACAAAATGTCCGACATGCAGCCATCTTGGATTTTGACAGTGAAGGTTTGTTCACAGGTGTTCGTTACAAGTGTCTGAAAAACTCATATATGCTATACTGTATCTCAGTGTATCTGTATTTGTACTGGAAATTACTGATATGGGTCACAGCACGCAGACCCATATCAGTAAAGCATGTGTATTTCAGACATTTGTAACGAACCCCTGTGGATTGTTAGTGCTATTTCCCAGGAAGTACTGAAGGGAACTTTCTGAGTTTGGCTATGTTGGTTCCCCATCGTCCTTTATTGTTCATGTTTACTTTTGAGATAGTCTCGTTCAACCAGACTCTTGTTATCTGCGCAAACTACGCCGAACAGAGAATTACAAGACTACTTTTTAAGACTGATCAGATAAACAAAATGGCCGATAGGCGGCCATCTTTGATTTTTGACATTGAAGGATTGTTAGTGCTATTTCTCAGGACGTACTTCAGGGATCTTTCTCAAACTTGATATGAAGGTTCCCCTTGATCCCCAGTTGTGCATGTTTTATTTTGAGAGTGATCGTAGAAACAAAATGGCCAAAGGAAGAACTAAACAGATCTTTCTCATATTGCAATGATGGGTTCTGTTTCGTTCAAATTACTGTACTAAAGTTAATATGTGAAATGACAAACTCACTTTGAAGGTTGTCTTTTTAGGTCACTTGAGCAACTTGAGCTATTCCAATCACTTTCCAACCGTCGTCGTGCGTAAACATTTTACATTTTCAACTTCTTCTCAAGAACCAGTGGATGGAATTGTTTCAAACTTGGTCAGAATCATCCTTGGTAGATGAGGCTACAGAATCGTAAAATTGGGATTCCTACTCCAACCTCTGGGGCCAGGGTTGGGCCCCAAAGGGAAAAATAACCAATATTTCAAAAATCTTCTTCTCCAGACTCGGAGGTACTACAGTTATTTTCTCTGCATCAGCATGGATGGAAAGATCGTCAGGGGCTTTATTTGAATTGTAAATTTCAGGACCCCCAAGCTATCCATTCTCCCTTGGGGAGGGGGTAAAGTTTACTATAGTTTATAGGAAATAACACTTTTGGGTATATTTTATCCATTTTCAGCAGAAAATTATTCAAACTTTGTCAGAATCATCTTTGGTGGATGAGGGTATTACATTGTAAAATTGGGATTCCTGCCCCATCCCCAGGGGCTAGGGCGAGGCCTTTGACGACATGACAAGTATTGCATTTCACTTAGTTAAATACATGCTGATTACCACAACACATCTAAACAATTAAATACAGCTACCAGTACCTATGATATAACTCAGGTAACCATTGGGCCTCTTGTTATACACATCAGTATTACAGTTTAGATCAAAAGTTACCTCAAGGTGCTTGTACTGTTAACATGACTCGATCAAACAGGCAAGAGAAAAGATTAAACTAATGAAGATGGTACAGTGGTGGACGTGAAGACCCGTCTGGGATCTCTTGTTAGAAATGAGAGGCAATATTTGGAGACTATTTGACCTTGCATTTACTTTATAGAAATAATCGGTACCATTCCACGACTATTTGCACCATGCATTTACAAAAATAAAATGACCTACAACTGCTTATAAATCCGAGTTTCCAAAAAATGCATTTTACCTCAAAAAATTCGACAAACTATATAATTATATGGTTTTTACACAATTTTATATCGTAATAGAAAAAAAAACCTCCATTACTCCCTTTAGTAAAAAAACAAACCAACTGAAAATCTTATGTTTATTTATAGATAAACTAAAACACAACCCATATTTGCCAGATAGTTGTGTTGGACTGATTTCATTGTAAAACATATTGAGTCGTCAATATGTCGTTATTTTGAATATATTTGAGTGCATGGCATTTTTAATTATTTTCTATAGTATAAGGCAACAGCAATAATGTTTTATCATACAAGTATTTGTTGAAATACCATACGATAGATTTCCTAACAAAGTGGAAGTATGTCTTAGTTATTTGTATTTTCTAGTATGAGCAAGATAATTTGTTTATCCTATGCATTAACCTATTTGATTTCAGACATTTCCCTATTAAAGCGATTAAAAAACTAGTTTATCATTTTTCGGTATTTGTACCTGTTTGGACGGCATATCTCTTGTATAGAGATTTTAGGTGTGTAATGAATGAGTCGCACATGCTGGTAACATCAGTGAGATCGACAATGACGTCCCCGGCTGTATTTCTGATGTTGTTCTATGTATATCGTTTACTACAAAGAAAATAACCAGTTCAAGTTCAACATTTTATTTACGTGTTCAACAAATAAACATTTATAAAATCGACAAATATTAAAGTTACGCCCACAGGGACCTGATGATTTGTTACTGCTATATTTTGGCTTAAACTAGAGTGTTAGACCGACTTTCCGTAAAAATGACACCCGAATGCTCGTATACATAACCATTGGGGGTAATACTGACATTAGTTTAGGTCGAAATATGACAGGTGTTCTATTGCTTGATTTTCGAAAGGCATTCGACCTTGTGAACCACTATATTTTAATGTCTAAATTGGAATTGTATGGGTGTTCATCCAAAACAATGATCTTTTTTCAAAGTTATTTGAGCGGGAGATTTCCAATTTTAAACTTTAAGAACACTTTGAGTGATTCTCTCCCTCTTACAGTCGGTGTCCCTCAAGGGTCAATATTGGGGCCACTTTTGTTCATTTTATATGTAAATGACCTGCCCCTGATTACAAATCAAAATTCTTTGTATATGTACGCTGATGACACCGCAGCGCAATCACAAGGGAAATAACTCGACATTGTAAATACTAACCTCAATGCTGATGCTAAATTAGTGTCAAAATGGTGCGATGAAAACAAAATGTGTGTAAACACAGAAAAAACAGAAAAAACAAAAGTCATGCTTGTTACTACTTCACAGAAAAAATGTAAATTAACCGGAGAATTGTCCGTTGTTATCAACAATATAAACATTGGAAATGTAAAACGTGAAAAACTTTTGAGAGTGTCCATATATGATCGTCTCTCTTGGAACATTCAATTTACAAATGTCTGTAAAAAGATATCATGTCAAATTTTTCAGATGAAAAAGTTGAGACCCTTCTTGAGCCAGTCATCTTGTATGACCTTTTTTAACTGCTTTGTTAACCCACATCTGGAGTATTGCTCAACTGTTTGGGGTACCAGTTCAAAAAATAGTATTGTAAAATTAGAACGGCTGCACCTTCCTGTGATATGTTCAAAAAACTAAATTGGTTACCTTTGCACAAAAGATTTTTATACAATCAAGTGGTTTTTATGTATAATTTAGCTCCACAAAATTTGAATGATTTTACGTATATGTTCAGGGTAGAACTACAAGATCATTATCTACCAATGTGTTTTACTTGCCATGCCATAAGACAAACATTTTTAGAAAATCTTTTAGATATCAGGGACCCCTTACATGGAATCTTTTACCAAGTCACATTAGAAATTGTACTTCATTTTTAGAATTTAAGAGATCTGCAAAGCAATTTTACTTGAAATGATTTATGATTTCCTCCCTTATCCTGTATTTTATACATGTGTATTTCTTAAAGCTGTAAATATTGTACATGTTATCATACATTGTATCTTGACCATGTGTAAGATGAGCTTCATGCTCAATATGTTATCAGAAATAAATAAAGCCTTTATTATTATTATAAATATAATTCTAACAAATTCTCAGGTCCCTGTGGTTACGCCCACCTAGCACAGGCTTACCAGACAACAATACAGAGTAATTATGTATTTTAAAACATTACAAAACTTCACATTAAAAGCAACTTCTCCTATCACATTGATACAGTTGATTGGATAGAACCGCTTCATCTCAGAACAGTTCATAATAAATACAAACGTACTGATGTCAATTGTCATCTAAATTCGAAAAGTTTACACGTAACTCATTCATTTTATCACAATTATAAGGTCGAGAAGGATTAATACCAATACACTTCATTCAGTACTATACATCAATTATCACAGAAAAATGGCCGGAGCCTAACAAACATATATGCTAGCATAGCATAAAGTATAAACTTTAACAGGATATACAATACTATAGCAGAAATCAAAAACTTTTTTTTCTCTAAAGTGTTAAACACAATAGTGCTTTAAGCTGGTGATGTTTTTACATCATTTGGAAGTGATTTCCAAGTTTGACTAGAATAAACGATTGTCATGTGCTTAGGAATGTACGACAAATTCTGTTCTGCTCGTCGTGTTACTCTGAAATGGACACATAACATAACATGTTTAAAATGAGATCATAAATATTCAGTAGCAAGTCCGTTTACACATTAAAGGTCATTACAGATTTTCTATCATTAATCAACACAGAAAACACATCTTCCAACGGAGGTTCAAACGGAACATCTAAAATAAGATGTGCTGCACGTTTTTGTAATTTACATAACTGTTTGA
Source organism: Mizuhopecten yessoensis (assembly GCF_002113885.1). Lineage (NCBI taxonomy): Eukaryota > Metazoa > Mollusca > Bivalvia > Pectinida > Pectinidae > Mizuhopecten > Mizuhopecten yessoensis. Next base: position 977,063 of record NW_018403786.1, on the reverse strand, counting down.
TTACATTGATAGTATACAGCCCACCCTGTACAGCAGTATACAAAATGTGAAAAAATATTGCAACCTTCCACTTACAGAAAAAATACTGGTTGATACAACGGAGGAGCCATTATCCACAATTTACACTTCAAGAATGAAATGGACATGTTCTGAAAAAGATCAGCGGTGGTCCCAAAATCTTTCAGTTTCTACCGGTAGTTTTTTCTCATTTTAAAAATCAAATTGATTTCATCTTCACTTAGTTTACAGCGCCTCTGTGAAGTTGTTAAAAAACAATCATTTTATTGTTAGAACACCAGTCATTCACCTTCTTCAAATTATGTTCTAATTTCACTCTTGATGAATACTAAAACCAATAAAGGACCAAGGAAGGATCCCTGATGTACCATGCAGGTTATTATTTTGGAAACCTTTTAATTTATATCACTTAAATAAGATTTGAACCAAGATACAGCAATGACATCACATCGATACATTTTCAATTATTCAATTACTACGGTATGGTTAACAAGGTCAAATGCCTTCCTAAAATGAAGGAAGTCAACCTCGTTTATATTTCCATGATCAATCTCATGTGCCCATTATTAACAATATTTAAAAAAGGCAGTTTCACATAAACTATTTTGCCGGAAACCAGAGAGGAGAGGAGGAGATCTTGGGTATTTAGCGTATCATTAAAAGTGCTGTAAACAAGGCTTTCCAATATTTTGGAAATAATAGGTAAGACAGAAGTAGGCATGTAATTGGACAACTCGGAGGCCTTACCGCTTTTGTGTAATGACTTTAGCTAGTTTGTAAAACATTTACCACTTCTGAAGCTTATGTTCGTAATGTAGGTGAGTGATCCAGCAATCTTTGCCCCAGCTAACCTAAGGAGCCTTGAGTATTCACATGAAGAGAAAACGATATTTTGGGTATAATTCACAGTAATATTAGGTATACTAAAAACAGTGTCTGGTGACAGCTGGTTAAGTTGGTTAGGTGAACAAAACTTGATATTTTATCACTTGATGAAGAGGAAAACTTTCTGACCACCTCCGAAAAGAAATAATTGGACAGAACTTGTAAATCACGAAAAAAAAGAATATTCTCGATATAAATAAATCTGAAGCGAAATATTTAAATTCCGGATTCAAACGTTATCCTTAATAATAGGTGTATGTTTCTGTTATTGAGGTATGATTTGGGACAAAAATCAGGATAAAAAACACTCAATTCGAAACAGCATGTTTAGTCAATGGCTGTAACTAACACTTTTAACCGTTTTAACAGAAACTCGCTTTAAGATCAGACGTGCTAAACGTAAGAGATTTTTAATCATTAAAGATAACTTAAATGATCAGATCCTTAAAATAGTGCATCACATATAAATGCTAAAAAGAGCCTTTTCTGTCGTTGCGTAATGCAGAGTTATCTTCTTTTGAGAGCAGGTATTGATTGTTACGTCATTGGTTTGTGTGAGAAAATTACGTCGTTTTCTCAAAAATTGATGACGCTACTCTCAAAAACAAATGACGTCACAATCAATCCCTGCTCTCAAGAGAAGATAACTCTGCAATACTCAAAGACGGAATACGCTATACAACAAATATTTTAAAAATATCTTTCTTTCCTGCTAGCATCGATTTAGGACAACGACAGATTGTATAAAAAGATGCAGTTATCCGAAGGCTAAACATACCTTCATCGGGATATATTGATTGTTTAAGTATTGTTCAATACCATACAAGTATATATGAACGGAATGTAGCTACATTCATGATTATGTTTTACAGCAAAGCCATTTTAGATATTCATACATGTTCTTGACTGATGGTCTCTGACACAAGCGAACACTGTCTGAATCACTGAACCAGACAAGTACTAAATATATTACAAATATTTTGGGAGACCTACAATATTGTTCAAAGTGAAATATCTTAATCATTCAAAACGAAGAACGCATGAACAATTTAAAAACGTTTAAATTATCAAATTGAACGGAAGTGATAATAATGAAAGAAATTATCTAATGAGGTTGCAAACCGGAATAAGTTTGAACTTTGGTTCATGTGCGATTGATTTCATAAAAAGCTATTTTACGTAGCAGAGTTGTGTAGATGTATCCGGAAAGAGATATCTCTATCGACGCGATATACGTGTATGTGTTTGACGCGATGTATGTTTATTGGTTCGTAGAATGTGTTTCGAATTGATAAACGTGTCTTGACGCGATGTGTGATTCTTGACCGAATAGATGTGTAATGAATCGATGTAAGTGATGATGATGATGGAAATGGTACTGATGTACCTGTGGATATTGTTAATCCCATTAATGAGTTTTTAAACTGTAATATAACAAAGGATGAGGTTGAAAGAGCTATTAGGTCGTTGAAAAATTACAAAACTTGCTCTGATGACAAACTTATTAATGAATAACTGATTTATATGTCAAAGTGTTTAATATTATTTTCAATAGTGGAAAATTCCCACCAAAATGGCTAACCGGTACTATTGTTCCTATTTAAAAAAAAAAAAGTTTCACCTATGGAACCTAAAAATTATAGACCAATTACGATTGTTAGTTGTTAAATGAAAGGCTACAGAAATACTCAGAGGATGTCAGCTTGATATGTGAAAATCAGACAGGGTTTCGTAAAAAATATTCAACTATTGATAATATATTTTTACTTTACTCTTTGATAAATTTGACTCAGATGATGAAAAGTAAATTATATTGTGTATTTTGTTACTTCGAAAATGCCTTCGATAAAGTATGGCGCAATGGATTTTGGAACAATATGTTAATGAGTGGAATTGATGGGAAAATGTTTACAATTATTTCTAACATGTATCAAGGCATTAAGTCAAACATATTTTCATTTCAGAATATTTGTTGTTCAGATCTTAGATACAAAGGAATTGGGCAACAGGCAAAGTATATGAGCGCCCTCTCCTTACAGTTATAAACAGGTTACACACATCATATTGAATTGAAGTAATGATAAAACATAAATATATTATGTACATGTATATTGATATTTGCATGTCATTATTAATTTTTTGAAAATTGTTGTACAAAAACTGGATTGTACAAAAAATAGGCAAATGATGCTGGTGGACAGCACATATAACAATTATGTGCTGGTATCATTCCACACAGCAAAGTCACGTGAAAAAAGATAAACAAGTAAGTATAATCTAGTAAAAGCGTCTAGTATCTTTAATGAATCTCTGAACCATCTCCGAAATACTCATATTGATATCGAGTCTTCGACATCCATAAAGAAAAGTCTGAGTATTAAATGGAATAAGGTCATTAAGAGCAGAAATGGAGTTCAAGAGAATTTGCCTTTGAAAAGTATACAGATTACAATGGAAGAAGAAGTGATCACACTCCTCAACAGGAGAACTACATACAGGTGTTTATGATTAGAAACATTAATAATTGGTAATTCATCAAAATATAGGTTAGGATGCAGTGTCTCAGAGTCAACCCGCCTCGAGAAGAGTAGGGCTACAGTTTTATTTGGATTGAAGATAATTCTCCATTTTCTAGCCCAGATTGAAATTTTCCTTAGATCATCATTTAATATATTAGCACATTCTTGCCTGTCTCCCTCAATGAGACCATATAAGGAGGTATCTTCAGCAAATAGTTTCACCAATATCATTAATATACATGTATAGTAAAAACAAAAAAAGGACCAAGGACTGAACCTTGGGGTACCCCTGCCTGTAATGTTTTCCAATTAGACTTATACCCATCTATGACCACTCTCTGTTGCCTATCATGAAGGTATGATGTGAACCATGTGAACATATTATTACATATACCATATGTTTTTAGTTTATAAATTAGACCGTTATGCCAAACTCTGTCAAAGGCTTTGCTAATATCACAGAAAATCATTTTGGTCTCTTTGCCTTTGTCTAAATGTTTTACAATTTCATCGTATATAATTAATAGTTGATACAGCGTGGAATCCTTAGGTAAAATGCCTGGCTGATTCTTATCTTAGAGATAATAATATATCTTGAGAGGTAATTGAACTTATACTTAAACTTGAGAGGTAATTGAACTTATACTTAAAAACAATTTTGTCAAATAGCTTGCTAAATATAGGGGTAACAGATATTGGTCTATAGTTATAAATTGGTGTAACATGAGCATTTTTCCATCTATTTGGTAGCTTTCCGGTAGAAATAGAATTGTTGAATAAGAGATAGAGTGGTTTCACAAGAGATTGGGAAACCCCTTTTATGAGTTTTTGAGGGATACTATCAGGGCCTGAAGGTTTATTAGTATTGAGTAGATGGAGCTAATCAACAATGTCCTGTTCGGTTATGTCTATTGTTGAAAGGTTATGTCGGGGTCGGGGGCAGTCGGGAGGTAAATCGTCAGCATTCTTTTCAGTAACGGAAATCGAAGTGAAATAATCGTTAAAAGATTCCGCTTTATCTATGGGGTGGATTTTCAGTTCGCCGTTGATAATCAATGGAGAGTCAGTTTCGTTTTGGTTTTTGAAATTCATAACCGATTTTGCAATACGCCACCATTTTCCGGGAGGTATGGTTTTATCAAGTAAAGAAGGTTGACGTTTAGATAAATATTTTACTTTAGCTTCCAGAAAATAACTTCATTCCGAATAGATCTAAATTTTACACAAGAAGCTGGAGTATTATGTAGCTTAGCTTTGGAATGCTGGCGATTTCTTAGTCTAATTTTGAGTCTGATACCATTAGTCATCCAAATTTTATCATTAGGTCTTATAGTTACTGTTTTATGTGGCACGAATAGGTCGATAGCAGTTAGGATTTTATTAGTTAAAAGAGAGTTCATATTTTCAATGTCACCTTGTAATAAAAGATTCCAGTCAATGGACTTAAGATACTCATTTGAACCGTCAAAGTCAGTGTTATTGAAGTATAATAAAGTCTTTTTATATGCATGTTTCTTTAAAGTTTTAAGTTTCAGATCAGCGCTGGACAGTGATCACTACAAGAGGGAGGATGAACTATTGTATTATTAATAAAGTTAACGTTGTTTGTTAGTATAGTGTCAAGTGATGTTGAGGTCAGGAAAGTAAACCTGGTATGTTCAGTAACAGTGTTTTTACACCCATATTTCAATAAAATTCTATGTAGATGTGATTTTGGATTTAGATGTAACATGTCTTGATTTATATCCCCTACCAGGACCACTTCCCTTTGCAGATCAATAATAGTATTTAGATTATTATCTAGCCTGTCCCAGTAGCCAACGAGAGAGTTAGGGGGTCTATATTATGGGTAGTTACTTCAGTCCATATTAATTCAAGAGCATCTGTCTCGAGGTCAGGTCTATGTTTTATATTAAACTTATGTTTAGTATAAATCAGAACTCCGCCACCATAATTATCTCTATCCTATCTTAAAATATTACCAAAGTTTTCCAAAGATATCAGGAATTGAATTATCAAGATGAGTTTCAGAGACGCACAGGATATCGTATTCAGCATCAACAATATCTCAGAAAGAGAGCCCGGATGTACAGGTGAGCGGACGTGTTTTTCAATCGCTCCGTTAAGCTCATCGATATACGTCTTTATATATATCGGGTACTATTTTTCAAGAAGATCAAGACTTTCACAATTCAAAAAGGAACTTCCATTTGAAATGACATTGAAGATAAAATGTGTGTTTTACCGGAAAACAGCATGTAAAACGCTAAGGAATGTGCCATTGTTCAAAATCGTGAGTACTGTTCATACATGTACTACGGCAGTAAATGTACGTCTGACTGTTTTTCACGTATATTCTGTACATATAGAAGACTTGTGTAAACTGTACTGTGTACTTAGTGTAGACTTTGGGTTACCCCCTTACAGTTGCGTACGTAAAACGTCCAACCAACGAAGTAAAGATGAGTGCCGAAAACAACGCCACCAGTCACACAACTATTGACGAGGGTTTCGAGGTGGTTAAACCGAAAAATAAAAAGACTCCGATGACGACAAAAGCTCCAACCACAAGAAAATCTACAAAACAACCAGTCATTGACTTTTCACAATCAAATAAAAGAGCATCCTTGTCGGGAACTACACAAGTGTTGGGGGAAAAGCTGGACCGCGTGTGTTCTTTTTTGAAAGATATAGTTACGGCCGAGATGTTGGATACTAAACTAGATTGTATCAAGCTGGAAATCATGTGCCAGAACAAAGAAATGTTTCAGAAACTAGAGACCAGGATAACTTCACTAGAACACGAAAATCGCATATTGAAAAATAGAGTGGGAGAGCTAGAGGAGAAAGTCGATGAAATCGAGCAAAACGTAGGTACGGAGCCCGAAACCAACAGAGACTTGGAAATAATGACCTCGAACAGCAAGGTAGAAAAAATAGCATCCGAATTTACGGACTTAAAGATGATGGGGCCAAGGAAACTACAGAGGAGTGTATAGACAAAGTTGTAAAACTGATCAAAAACAAACTTAACCTAGTCACTTTTAACGAGGCTGAAAAGATGTAGCCCATAGACTTGGTAAACCTATTTCGGGGAAAAATCGTAGTGTGATTTGTAAATTTGTGCAGAGGAGGAAAAAGACTGAAATAGTCACAAAACGACGTGCTCTTAAAGGAAGTGGTATTGTGATAGTGGAGGACATGACCCAAAAGAATCGTACATTGTTGAATGATGTTAAAAGTGTCGAAGGAGTGACCAATTCGTGGTGTTCGAACGGCAAATTGTTCGCGATGCTTTCCAATGACAAAATTGTGCGAATCGATCATTATACCATCTTCGAAAATCTGAAAAATGACAGCAAAAAGCACAATAAATCTGCTTGAAATGACTATACTATTCAGAGACACAGCGTCTCTTCCTACATGACTTTTTTTGTATACATATACATAAATACTGTTGTAATATGCATACCTTAATACTGAAATTGGTGAAATTCTTCGATTGCTCATACAAATCATTTAGCAAAACTATTTTAGCAATGTAATAGTGAGTAATTATTACAATCCGGAAATTTAACCCCTCCCCGACTACCTTATTTATGTCTATATTATATAGTAAAATATAACTTCCGGGTAAGGTACGGAGCTTTGTAAATGCAATATTGATTTTAAGAAGAGTTATGTGTTATGTGAGTATTTTATTGTCGTCTTGAAATCAAATGTAATTTGTTATTAAGATCGTTGATGCAATTTATATAGCCAAAATGTTTTCATAGCGAAAGGTCGATTAATATCATCCGGAATTTTAGTCCATATACGGCTACTTTTTATATTGGATGTATTGACTTCCGGTAAGGCCGGACCATGTGTCTTCGCTGATGATAAACACAGACAGGCAAAGAAAGGCGATGCTGAATTTGGTACAAATCTTACGCGTTTTCTAGAGTCGTCTAAATAACATGTATTTGCACTGCAATAACAATAGTTTGTAAAACAGGGCGTCATAGACGTCTTTCGTTGGGTTTATTTTTGGAAGATTTAAATAAGTTACCTCCCCTTCCAGTGTCAAATCTACAGTATGCATGAATATATTGGCATTTTAAGAGTACTGTATATGATTTGTCAGTCATGTTATTTTAAATTAAAACGTAGATTTTACTTAATGGACATCCTTTAGACATGAGCCGATGTGGCATATTCGTATTCAGTGTACAAATTTTACGAAGAAAAACCCAATCAGCTCGTAAACAGGAATTCTTTTTACTACCATATATTGACTAAGAAAATATACATTTAAATATTCATACTAGTATGACATCTTGAATATTACAAAGACTATAAGTAAAATGGATCATTTACATATATAGCTGGGGGCTGTCTTTTTTTATCTCTCTCCAAGATGTCATGAGTGACAGATATTGGACCAATAAATGTATTAAGATTTATGACGCAATATATGATAAAATTATGTCTCATCCATATTTCGACTTATTATAAAGTGTGCAGATAAGCACATTTATAAGTGGACATTGGGTTAAAAGTAACTGATATGGGTTGTACATAGCACAAATAAAGGTGAACCAGGCGATTTGGCCTGATCATTTTTTTTATATATATAAAAGTAAATTTAGTACTACATATCTTTCTGGGAGACAAGTTCAACACTGTATCATTATGTCACCCAATATGTATACAAACCTGTGCGTTATCTTTTTCTTTGTATATTTATTTTGTTTTTATCATGGATGTTCATATACGTTACAGTAAAAAAAAAATATATCTCTGCCATCATCTTTACTTTGGAAATTGATATTATCATGGTAAGCATTATTAATGTATGTTGAAATAAATAATAAAAGAAGACATGTCCTCCAGCTGTTAGTGACATGGATCATGTCCTATGACTTATGGTATAAGTTTAGACATTTAGAGAGCTACAGGAGTATATGTTGGTAGTCTTCTCCCATGTTTTGAGCTTATCTTTTTAATGTTATTGTGAATATAAAATAAAGAGTCATTAGTATAAGCATATACTAAATGCTCTGGTACATGAGCCCT
>NW_018403786.1:952621-956109 GCF_002113885.1 Mizuhopecten yessoensis | reverse complement strand
GGGAGAAATGTCAGAACTAGCAAAGACCATAGAAAGGGTGGAGGCTCTAGAAGATCAAGTGAATTCTATAGATAATAACATGGTAACCATGGTCCAATCTCATGAAAAGTTAGAGAAGTCAGTAGAAAACACCTTATCAGAAGTGTTAGAACGTCTTGACCGTGTTCTTGAGAAAAATCCTACACAAAGAAACATGACAACCCAACAAAACAGGGAATCATTTGGACAGGATACCAGCTCCAATGCACCAATTGTAGAAATAAATGAGGACCATAGTCATATCATAGCTTTACCAGCAACCAACACCATCTGTTTGAACTCTAAGTCAGATGATGATAAGAAACCAAAACATGGATATACCAAACCTGACACATATGATGGAAAATCCAGTTGGACTGACTACTTGAGTCACTATGAATTGATATCCAGGTTGAATCAGTGGACAGATGAAATGAAGAGTCTTAAGTTGGCTGCATCCATGACTGGAACAGCAAGAGGCGTCATATCAGATCTTAAGTGTGAAGACATGCAATCATTCAAAGGTTTGGTCAGCATTTTAACAGCTAGGTTCGAACCGAAAAATCAGTGCGAGATGTACAGAGCTCAAATTACCTCCAAGACAAGGAAACCAAATGAGAGTCTGACAGATCTGGCCCAAGATGTCAAACGCCTAGTGAGATTAGGGTATCCTACAGCACCTGGAGAAGTAAGAGAAAGTTTGGCTTACAGATGTTTCAGAGAAGCCCTAACAGATAGAGACATGGAATGGGCAGTATGCCAGTCAAGTTCTGAAATCATTGATGATACTTGGGCTTTCTCTTACAAATCTTTCCTTTATACATTCTACTCTTCGTAGCTGGAACTCGATAGATCTATCTAAACTTTTAATCTAATTCCGTGGTTGTATGAACTATGAAACGATTTCTCTGATTGGCCAATGCATTTACTATTGTAACGCGTTAGATGTGAATTTAAACGCTTTAGAAATGACTTTTAACGCGTTACAAATATTTTAACGCGTTACTTTTACATTAAAATGCACTCCTAACGCGTTAAAAGTAAGTTTAAACGCGTTACAAGTCAGTTCTAACGCGTTAAAAGTCACTTCTAACGCGTTACTTTTTTAACGCGTTACTGTATATCGTTTTTGGCCCGAACCGCCACCCATATGTAAGTGTCTTGACGCGATGTGTGATTCTTGGCTCAATAGATGTGTAATGCATTGATATACGTGTCTTGACGCGATGTGTGGTTCTTGGCCAAATAGATGTATAATAAATTGATATACGTGTCTTGACGCGATGTATGCTTCTTGGCTCAATAAATGTGTAAGAAATTGATATACGTGTCTTGATGCGATGTGTGGTTCTTGGACCAATATATGTGTAATGAATTGATATACGTGACTTGACGCGATGTATGATTCTTGGCTCAATAGATGTATAATGCTCTGATATACGTGTCTTGACGCGATGTGTGATTCTTGGCTCAATATATGTGTAATGAATCGATGTAAGGGTCTTGACTTGATATGTGATTCTTGACCAAATAGATGTGTAATTATTTGATGTAAGGGTCTTGACGCGATGTGTGATTCTTGGCCCATTAAATGGGTAATGAATTGATATATGTGTTTTGACGCGATATGTCTTTCTTGACACAATATTTGTTTTGGAATGTGATTCAAACAAACTAGATACATTTCTGTTCGTTATGTGCCGGTCTTCACGCAATGTAGGTGTCGTAATGCAATTGATACCTCCACCCAAAATCTGTCTTGACTTCTTACACGGCTTCCGGCCGAAAGTATTCCTGAAGTCAACAAAAAAAATAGATTAGACAACTTCTAGGTAAATCATTACATTATTAACATTTTGGCAAAGTAATACAGATAATAATTAATACAGTTTTTATAGCGAAAGCTTACTATGCGACAACGGTATAACAAATGAAACATCGGCTATGCCTTACTATGACGTCATATGTCATATGTGACATTGTCACATAGATAATGTAATTAAATCACTCATTACACGCATGATGACCCCTTCAATCATTTGTCATAAAGTGTACATTTTTCGTGCTCGGTCATATTTGACGATGCTTACACAACCAATCAACATGTGAACCTCATCATATCGAGAACAAGGGACAATCCACAGGATTTACTTTGACCATGTCCGACAAGATCGTGGAAAAGGTTTTGATGTTTGGAATTTATTCAGTCAAACATACCAAGAAAGACTGTGCAATAGTAACTACACGATTTCTATTTAGTCAAATTTCCTCGAATCGTTAATCAATTTAATCATTTTTAATATATTGTATTACTTCACTATTTTTATCACGTACCTTTTCATATTCATGATTGGTTGGTATTGTTACAGGCTGAAGCATGCCTGAATTTTCTGGTACATCAACGTCATCCGTCGTCGTTGGTACTGCCGTACTTGGCGGGGATGCAAAGCAGGGAAATACATTGCGTCGCTTTACGTACACGATTGCAGATGTTAGTGTTAGACCCAAGAGGGTGAAACAGCTAATTGCTATTTTAGCAATGCCAATTCCCAGGAATGGATTACCTGAGGAAAATAAATATTTAAATACAAAATTGGCTGTAGCAATACTGTGTATTTAATAATGTAGTCGTTCTTACGTATTGTTTTAATATAACATCATAGACCGAGTCACTGTTACAAGGATGCTTTAATATAAAACATTTTAATATCAAGAATTTTCAAATAAAATACCTTAATGTAGAACATAACTTTTAGAGGAGAATTTCCTGGTGTATACAAATCTATAATAATAATAATAATAATAATAATATACAGCATTTATATAGCGCCCTATATAATTTGTAAAATTACTCTAGGGCGCTTTACAACATATGGATAATAGTAATGGTTATACTTGTGAAAACAACCAACAAAGGCTTGCAATCACTTTCATACATTTAACAAGCAATGTGCACATAATTGAACAAATAAAAGGGTGGTATTTATATGACGTCTTTGCAAAGATTCTAAGATGCAGACGTGAAGAGGTGAGTTTTTATGTCCCTCTGGAACTTGGCTAGGGTATTTGACTTCCTAATAGCAGATGGTAAGCTATTCCACAGCGTAGCCGAAACCCTCCCAAAGCATCTGTTTCCGTAGGTCACAGTACGAGATTTTGGGACACACAACAAAGATTCTGACTCCGACCGCAGTGATCCTGACGGCTGATACAGTGTAACAAGTTCCTGTAGGTACTGAGGAGCTGTTCCATTCAGTGCCTTGTATGTGTATACCAGAATTTTGTACTGCGACCTGTATCGTACAGGTAACCAGTGCAACGAATAAAGCGCAGGTGTGATGTGCTCTCTCTTTCGAGTACGAGTAACTAGCCGTGCTGCAGTGTTCTGGACCCTCTGCAGACGACTAGTTAGTTTGTCAGATATACCACAGAGCAGGGCGTTACCATAATCCAACCGAGAGGTAACAAGT
>NW_018403786.1:934629-952367 GCF_002113885.1 Mizuhopecten yessoensis | reverse complement strand
GACTGTATCCAGCATAGTGCGGTATCAGTCACTCCGTAAGAGTATTCCAGACGTTTATAAAGTATGCCATGGTCGATGACGTCAAATGCAGCTGACAAGTCCAGCATGACAAGCACCGCTCTGCACTTGTTATCCAATGCAGAAGCTATATCACTATGTACACGTAGGAGGGCCGTCTCAGTAGAGTGTCCCATGCGGTAGGCCGATTGTATGTTGTCATGGAGACTGTTTGCATGGAGATGAACCTCTAAACGCCGGGACACAACCTTCTCCAAGATCTTAGACTGAAAAGGCAGATTTGAAACTGGGCGGTAGTTTTTCAACTCCTCCTTGTCCATTCCAGACTTTTTTAACAATGGTCTGACATGTGCCTTCTTGAAACATAATGGAACCTTTGACTCAACCAATGATTTATTCATGATTGCGGTAATCAAAGGAAGCAGTGCTTAAAGACATTGCTTTAATTGCTTTGAAATGTGTGTGTAGACTTTGAGAAAGATCTTTCCGTTAAATTCTTGAGAATTAGCTGTATCCCTGAAATCCAAGATGGCCATATGATGGCCATATTGCGGTTACTATCACAAACAAAAGAGGTGTTGCACATTAGGAAACCCAGTGTGGAACTCTGTACAATACTTATAACGTAGATGAGATTTTTATTCGTACCACTGATAAGTCACAAATGGTTGACATGGTCATACGGTGCAGTAAATAATGGTTATTTCGTTTGGCTTTCTGCGTCGACAATCTGATTTACAAAAAAACCTCACCAAGTGATCCCTTCCTCGTTAAAAAAAATCTGTCTGGTACTCTCTCAGAAACAGTTATATCAAAATTCGCCCTAAATTCCAAGATAAACCGCATAGTGACCATATTGCTATTTTATCCAAAAATAAGTGAAACGTGAAAACACTTTGACCTTAGAGGAACAGCCACATTTTGAGAAAAATCTGTCTATAAGTTTATGACAATTTGCGATATCAATATCACGATTTAGATAATCCCCATGAAGAATATCTTGATTAAAGAGTATTGTAATGTGCATTAACCAAATTTAAAACAGTAATATTCAGAAAATCTTGTAAAATATCCTAGTGTGTGCCTTATCAACAATCATTATTAGTAGTACAACATAGTATATACAATGTTGGTCCTTACACACCCATACAGATATGAATGTTGGGGAAAAAATACTTATATCTCAATCTTGACTTTGACTGTTTGTTTTTAAATTATTCAACATGAAATGTCACGATATTCTTCGTAACCCTACAAGCTTAGATTGTTACATATTATGCTCTACCTGCTCGAACGATGTGACGGATAATTCTTAGATTGCCCTATATGGGTGAAGTTTGAGCCCTTTGGTTCTAACATTTCCCTACATCCTTGTATAGTGATGGTATGTTTGTGAGCAAAACATTATTTTGATGGTCGATGCTTACTCCGCCATATATTTAACCCTTTCACCACTGTAGACCATAATGGACTCATCCAGATCAAAGCATGGTAGAGTTTACTAAAGTTGCATAGTGGAAAGGGTTAAGATATGATATAAGTAGACAACTACTTCGCTTAGAGAACTGGTTTGTGCGGCGGTCGACACTTACTTCGATGTTCTACGGGTTTGGTTTGGTTGACGGTCAGCGCTACCTTTGAGGAGGTCGGACTGATAGCGAAGAACTCCACATTGATGCTCCTGCCTTTCTTGGAACAAAATTGAACCTGACTGATGTTGTAAAAACAAGTAAATGTCTGAAAAGAGGGAGAGAGAGAGAGAGAGAGATAACCAGTAATTGCAATATACATGTATTTGATATTTATTTGCTACGCATAACATTTTTTTTAAATAAGCTATGACGAGTGTTTTTAATTTCCCGATAGCAATATTTAGTGCAACGTAACACAAGTTACAGCTGTACACGATTAATACGAACTGAATATCATATTGTATCATAGAATACACGGGAGATGACTTATATAAGCTGTAAGTTTGCTGTCAAATCCCCATTTCACTATGTATTATTGTATTATTATTGCTGTTATTAATGAATAAAACATTGTTTAAACTTAAACGAAATACCTCAGTAATTAACAGATTGGTATATTCCGTCTTTGCGTATTGCAGAATTATCTTCTCTTGGGAGCAGGTATTGATTGTTATGTCATTGGTTTGTGCGAGAAAATTACGTCGTTTTCTCAAAAACTGATGACGTTACTCTCACAAACAAGTGACGTAAAATCAATCCCTACTCCCAAGAGAAGATAACTCTGCAATACGCAAAGACGGAATACCACAGCATTGATAAGATGGACCATTACACTACCTTCACTGGTATAAAGCCGAGACCTTCGGTAAATCTCAGCTCAAAGCCACACTCAACGGAGAACTGGTGTGCTTTTGCACAAATACTATTGTCCTCTCGATCGTTAGCGAATCTCACTTCGCACGTGCCACTTTCACCGTTCCAACTGACGTCATATGGAATATCATCTTTGAAATGCACGTATTGTCCACACCTGTCTAGTGCAGAAATATGTGTCACCTTACCTTAAATAAAAATAAAAAATGAAAAATATTTAGTAGTGCATGTTTCATTTAAAATGTACGAAGAAATAGTTTATCGTAAGCCTTACGAAAAGAACATTAAAAGATACTGGAAATGTCTCAGTTAAAATGTTACAGATGCATTATATAACAGCTATGTCAAACACATGTATATGACATGGATCTAACCTACTAACTATTATGTGAGATTCACAATGTTAAAGCCGTATTGGATATTGGTGAATATGTTCTTAGTAATAAAACAGTTATACAAATATCTATACAACGAATTTACATTTTTATTTTGTTTAGTTTCATTTCTACGTAGTTCACAACGCACTTTTAAATTCGAATTTCGCTGTGTTTGTTCAAGAGGTAGAACAGCCCGTGGAATCGCTCACGGAATGTTGTCTCGTGAATTTTTCGTGGAAACAAACAGAAAAAATATCGATACTATTTCCATAATTTAATCAATCAATATATTCAATTCACATTTTATAATAGTCTTACATAAAATGGTGAATATTATTGAATCATACTGGATTTTGTTGCTTATCTGCTTGCTAGTGCAGAGCGGAATAGCGATCCGGTAGTTATTCAGACCCGTGGAGATATCACTACGCCTGTAAAGCATATCCATGTGTACGGGGATGCAGTCGAGGCTATCTCCCTTACACCACTGCATTGCATGTGTAAACTTGGTATTTTTCAACTTTCATTTAACTAATTATTACAAATATATGGATTATAGCATGTTTACTAAGAGAGAACTAATATAGACCTAGCCTGTTTACTAGAGGAGGACTAATGTAGACCTAGTCTGTTTACTAGAAAACTTATATTTTCCCCAATTCACTATACTAATTCACCGTACATGTATATCTAACCTGACATAGTTTCTAAATTTAGCCTTGCTATATTATGTACAGTGTATACGTTCAAAATAGGTAGAGTTGTAAGGAAGGCTTGCTCAGTGGAGGGGTCTAGGTAGGTGGCTTTTCGAGCTAAACGTTGACAGTTCGACTCTCGGGCTTGGTAGAATTGAAAAAGTTTCTACTTGATAATTGTGAGTTTTTCAGTGTAAGACAGATTCGGGAGGTAAGAATAACGCGTCTGATTATTTCAAAATAAAAATAAAATACGAATTGAAGGAAAATTGTAAAATAAACTTATCCAATCAAATTACGCGATTTCCATTAATGGTTTTTGGAAGGTATAAATAGAGCACCAAATCAAGCTATTATAGGAGGGCAGTGAGGCTACTTAAAGGACCTGTTTACCGTGTTCTAGGATAAGTCAAATAGACTTAGTCTGTTTACTAGAGGAGGACTAAAGTTTATTATAGACATAGTCTGTTTAGAGAGGACTAATTAATATACACCTAGTATGTTAACGAGTAAATAAATAATATAGACTCTTCTGTTTACAAGGAGATGACTAAATATGCCTAGTCTGTTTACAGTTTTTTTTCTGTAAGTGTAATTTAGGATATATCCATAAACAGCATACTGTAGTGATCACTTCAGGTTTTAGTATTATTTGTGTATTATCATAGACAGATTTACATGAAGTCCTGTAAACTGATAATTGATCATTAATGGGGTTTATTTGTGTATTGTCATAGGCAGACTTACCTGAAGTCCTATAAACTGACCAGTAATCATAGACAGACTTACCTGAAGTCCTATAAACTGACCAGTAATCATAGGCAGACTTACCTGAAGTCCTATAAACTAACCAGTAATCATAGGCAGACTTACCTGAAGTCCTATAAACAGACCAGTAATCATAGGCAGACTTACCTGAAGTCCAGTCAACCAATAGATAAACAATGATGGCTATTCTGGAGTGGAGCTCTCGCATGATACTGTGAAACGCTGACACTTGCACATAGGTTGTTCTGATTGAAAGATACATATTACAATATATATATTTTTTAAATTCGATTTCATCATAAATATGAAGTGCTAAGATACAACATGCGGTTGTATTGGCGGATCCAGAGGGGGTATTTGGGCTTCAAAAAAAAAACACTGAAATTTTTCTTTAAAAATCATGTATTTTCACCATTTTCCTTAATTTTTCCCCGCATGTGATTCAGACACATTTATAGTGATAAGTTTTATAAAATATGAGTCAGAAAACACAAATCTGTATAATGTTCCTAAAAAATACTAGAAAACGGAGCCCATACACGGATGTTTTATCAAAGTCGGTCAATCATGGTCTAATTGAGCTAGGCTAACTTAATTACTACATTATACAAACACATCATGCTAGTAAACTGAACTCCACTGTGTCATTATATATATATATATCGATACAGGATAATGATTGATGATCGTGACTTATAGTACGTAAATTATGACAAATCTCAATTATCAATATATTATGTTTATGAATATTAAATAAATCATGTACACCATTGATCCACAGGGGTTTGTTACAAATGTCTAATATACACACACATATATATATATATATATATATATATATATATATGCCCTACTGATATATGGGTTATACACATAAACATACACACGTACTGTATCAGCATATGTGTATTAGACATTTGGTAATGAACCCCTGTGATCAATCAAAGAAATAGTGTTATACGCGTTCGATCGTTACATTAATTGAATATACGTCTTACAAACACTATTATACAGTATTTCTTACTTCCCAGTCAACCTTTAAGTATAACATATACGTACCTATAAACTGAGCTTCAATGCTGCAATAATTGACTGCTTAACAATGTTTCATTATACTAAACGTCAAAGATTCCCCACTCGCTAAAATTAGAATACTATGTCATGGTTTTCCAAACGGACAATATCATGTTATAATGAATACGATATAGCTAGGTGCACTTAAGCACAGAGATCAGTTCACAAGTGAGTACAGTTGATGAGAGATATAGATAGTGTTGTGATTATGGTAATATGAGACAACACTTGCTTAATTCAGGAATTCCGGAGAGTGTCCGGATCAAGATATCATAATTTCTACTTTCTGTTTGTTTTATCGGTTATATACATTCAGAATACCCTTTCGTCATTTTCTACCAATCTGCTAGGTAGCAAAGCACTCGGAACTTCTCGGTGGTCATCTAAACATTTCGTTAGCAACGGCGAGGTGTTCCAAATGCGTTATGTGCATGGTATAGGAGTTAATCGGTAGCCGCAGAGTTGCGTATTTTTTTAACCGGAAATGAAGTATGTGAAAGTGAAAGTAGAAGTTCAGTGTCTACATATATGACTAGTTGTAGTGGGATTTACATTATTTTAAAAAGAAATAGGAGGTAAACCTTCGGTCAGTTCGAACAAAATTAAATAAATATTGATGAACCTGTTCGGATTATACAAAATTATGCTTCAGAAAATAAGCGTGAGTTCGAACTATCGGCAAAAATTTCGGCAGTCACAAACATATCCCCGACATATTTTCTTCACCGGAGTATACCTCTAAATATCCAATGTAAGGTTACCCTCCGGTCAGTTCGAATCGGCGGATAGTTCGAACACGTATTTTTTTCAATAAAAACAATAATTTTCTAGCTTCAACCGATTCAACTGTTTCAACCGGATACGCGATTCTACAGGCTGACCTCAGGAAAATTTGGCACGTTTAGATTGAGGGGTCCAGACGTGCCTGACCGAAACTAAAATGCTGACTATTGCCAATTTGCGTTATTTCTTTCTAAAACAATGTCAAGCCACGTGTAGTTTTTAAGTTACGTTATGTATTTCAGTGGACGGATGAAAGAAGGTCATAATATTCTTGAAACACTGTTTTTTATTCTCCGAAACAGTGGATTTTAGCTCTGCTTATAGAACGGTCCAAGTGTGTTCGTTTATCGTGGAAAATTTCTGCGCCACACGTACCGTTTCAACCGGGATACGCGAATGTAGCCTACATTGGAACTGATATTCCCCACAGTACAGAAACAACCCGAGGCAGCACTGATAGTGTATACAGTTTACCATAGGCTTTACCACGGAATTAGATTGGGGAAAGGCAACTGCCTCTTCGACAAAGGAAATATGTCTAGGGCACTTTGATGTTGCGAGAAACTGCGAGAAAGCGCGAGAATTTACGTGATTAACTTTCTAATAAATATATTATTTGGCATACGAACTAAACATTATTTCTTTTTGATATGTGTTTAATCGCAGTATTTGTTTTCTGAAAACGGTTGTTGTTTTTTAATAATGGCTGCATTAAGCCTTAAATTACCGATCGCGGGTGAGTTCATGAATGCATGTGTTTCTAGGTAATTTATCATAAATATGTTGTAATTTATTTACATAATTACAATACGGTATATTATCATGCACATTGAACGATTTCAGTCGCATTGATGATCTGGAAAGTATATCCAAGGCACTAACCATCTGAATGTATATGTATGGATATGGTGTTTAAACTTTATGAACACTATCTCTCTAGATCGCAGTGCATCCTCAATAGATAATGTTATGAGTTTTATGAGCAGTTTATTATTGATCGTCCTGTCCAGTTCAACCACACACATGACCATAAAAAGTAACCCATACATTTATAATATGACGTTGTAATATAAAATTACATGTGTATATCGATTCGATCGTTTATATATGTTTATATATGGTACACCCAACATATGTGTATGCACAGCTAAAACTTAGCGACAGTGATATCGACACAGACTGGGACAGGAGATCAATATATTGGAGTCGTTTTGCATGCGACATAGAAATGGACATACCATACAATGAAAAGGGAACATAACTCACCATTAAATTCATGATTTTGATGAAGAGAAATCAGTCTGAATTTGCGTCGCCTTTTGTAGGAACATACGGTAGCAAGCTTTTTAGCCTTCTTTTTCATGTCTACCTCAGGACGCCTAGAATAAGCAAAGATGACCTAGATAATTTAACTATTCAAATAAAGCTATTCTCACGTTCTATGTTGTCTATTTAACTGGAGTATTTCATGGATAGCTACAGTGTGATCGAAAACATTTTCAGAATTCCTTGAACAGGTATAATCAAAACTAATATTCAACGAAGACCGTGACGCCAGCATCAATATGTAGGATTGTTACGAAGCTGTACAATGAGGAGGACGAATTTCCTATCATGAACTTTCCCTTTCTCGATTATAACATCTCTGTTTCCCCTGCCTAATTTGTCCATATTCGCAGTTGATTCGGTAGTCAAGAGCCTGCTCCTTATATCATATGACTTCCGTGATAGATATCGACTGCTGATGGACAAACTTACAATAAAATTAAGGTTTCCCAAGATGCAGGTTGATAAAGACTGTGTACAAGTTGTATGGTCGCCATCTCTCATTGGGAAATATACAATTGTTTTAGTGTTTTAGTGATAGGAACGTTGATGTTTTTGACTCTCTTCATAATCAGTATGCCTTTTGGTTTCGTGTCACTATCCAATTTCTCGATGCAAGTACGTGACATCTCTTGGACTGACCCAGATTACATGGCGTATATCGTCGATGAACCAGAAGACGCTTACCCTTCCGGAACATCTGGACTTATTCCCTTGTACTTTTCAATGGTCTGCATGTAAATCTTTCCTCTGCTTATATTTTGTCCTAGTTTTATCGATTTTGAGTTCAGCATAAGGGTTTGTTGATACTTCGGTAACCTCTTATCGTTTATTATTACAAGGCAATATTAAGCGGAAATCACATATCGGATTCTCGATCAAATTTTTAAATATATTCAAACTTGAATACGTCGTGATTGTTGATTTCGACATCAAACAACATAATGATAACAAGGATTCAAGATTGTCTTCATTTTAAAATGATCGAAGAGTTCCTCTCGTTTTGATATTTTGTAAAATTAACATAGCCGATCACAGTATGACGGACTATGTCAAAACGTTACATATGCAGCTTTTTAATTTACTTTCTTAATACCGGGCGGTGGCTATATGTTTTCATTGTTTAGCAATTTTAAATCATATTAAATGCTATCATCTTGATTAAAGTCTTCTTTTCTTCTATCATCCACTATCCGCGATATTTGCAGAGCTCGTACTGTCTGTTGTCCCAGCTGATAAAAAAATGAAGATGTCGGTCGAACCTCGGATTCGTCGAATACCATGTATTCCTCGAACTATTGAGTGGACCCTACGAGTTCGAGTTACCGGCATTTTACTGTATACGAAAATGTAATAGTCTGCTGCACGTTATTAACTAAAGAGGGAAAGTGAAATGACGGGATCAATGACCTGGAAGTTCCGGACAAATATGACATAGGTTCTCAGAAAAGTTATTTTTAGATTATGACTGTATTCATTTTTATCTAGTCATATCAGGCTGTTTATCGACAACATGTATAGGTCGCTCACCAAATACAAAGATAAAATTCCCTCACTAACAAATAGATTGACACGGTAATGTTAAGTGTATGAAATATTTCCTTATTAGTAACATTTTTTTGGACGTCACTTGAGTCATTATGTTGTCTTTCTAGCCCGAGTTTCCTCTGGCCCTAGTACCATTCTGGTGGGTCAAAATGTCTAAGTCTGGCGTAAGGGCCAGAGGAAACTTGGGCTAGTTGTCTTTCGTGATGATTTTGATTTAAGATGTTATCTACGGGTTCTTTCACTTTATTTACAAAGAAATTGTCTTATCTGTTTGTGTAAAATACTGGATCGGGGTAACAGTGAAATGACATATATGATACAAACTATAGCTTACCTGTAATTAAATCCTATTGTTCTCTAACTGATACAAAATATTACCTAGCATACATCCACCACCTTACCTGTATATAGGAAAATACCAAATGTATGCTACGGGAGACGACACGGTCATGTAGGCCCTTGAACAGGTACAACTGTATCCTGGAAATTATGCATAAGAACTTCCTTTGACTCTAAGAATATTAAACTTCTCCTCCGACCTGTAATTAGTTTTGATAAAAAATAGACTTCGGAAAATGACATATTTTGTTACAGTCCACAATGTGTATTGTAGTGTACAAAATACGGTGTAGCGTACACAATATATTGTATTGTACATAATATTGTAGTGTACATAGTATATTGTATTGTACATAAGATATTGTAGTGTACATAGGATATTGTATTGTACATAGGATATTGTATTGTACATAGGGTATTGTATTGTACATAGTATATTGTATTGTACATAGGATATTGTATTGTACATAGGATATTGTATTGTACATAATATTGTAGTGTACATAGGATATTGTAGTGTACATAGGATATTGTATTGTACATAGGGTATTGTAGTGTACATAGGATATTGTAGTGTACATAGGATATTGTAGTGTACATAGGATATTGTAGTGTACATAGGATATTGTAGTGTACATAATATTGTAGTGTATATAGGATATTGTAGTGTACATAGGATATTGTATTGTACATAGGATATTGTAGTGTACATAGGGTATTGTATTGTATATAGGATATTGTAGTGTACATAGGATATTGTAGTGTACATAGTATATTGTAGTGTACATAGGATATTGTAGTGTACATAGGATATTGTATTGTACATAGGATATTGTAGTGTACATAGGATATTGTAGTGTACATAGGATATTGTAGTGTACATAGGATATTGTAGTGTACATAGGATATTGTAGTGTACATAGGATATTGTAGTGTACATAGGATATTGTAGTGTACATAGGATATTGTAGTGTACATAGGATATTGTAGTGTACATAGGATATTGTAGTGTACATAGGATATTGTAGTGTACATAGGATATTGTAGTGTACATAGGATATTGTAGTGTACATAGGATATTGTAGTGTACATAGGATATTGTAGTGTACATAGGATATTGTAGTGTACATAGGATATTGTAGTGTACATAGGATATTGTAGTGTACATAGGATATTGTAGTGTACATAGGATATTGTAGTGTACATAGGATATTGTAGTGTACATAGGATATTGTAGTGTACATAGGATATTGTAGTGTACATAGGATATTGTAGTGTACATAGGATATTGTAGTGTACATAGGATATTGTAGTGTACATAGGATATTGTAGTGTACATAAGATATTGTAGTGTACATAGGATATTGTAGTGTACATAGGATATTGTAGTGTACATAGGATATTGTAGTGTACATAGGATATTGTAGTGTACATAGGATATTGTAGTGTACATAGGATATTGTAGTGTACATAGGATATTGTAGTGTACATAGGATATTGTAGTGTACATAGGATATTGTAGTGTACATAGGATATTGTAGTGTACATAGGATATTGTAGTGTACATAGGATATTGTAGTGTACATAGGATATTGTAGTGTACATAGGATATTGTAGTGTACATAGGATATTGTAGTGTACATAGGATATTGTAGTGTACATAGGATATTGTAGTGTACATAGGATATTGTAGTGTACATAGGATATTGTAGTGTACATAGGATATTGTAGTGTACATAGGATATTGTAGTGTACATAGGATATTGTAGTGTACATAGGATATTGTAGTGTACATAGGATATTGTAGTGTACATAGGATATTGTAGTGTACATAGGATATTGTAGTGTACATAGGATATTGTAGTGTACATAGGATATTGTAGTGTACATAGGATATTGTAGTGTACATAGGATATTGTAGTGTACATAGGATATTGTAGTGTACATAGGATATTGTAGTGTACATAGGATATTGTAGTGTACATAGGATATTGTAGTGTACATAGGATATTGTAGTGTACATAGGATATTGTAGTGTACATAGGATATTGTAGTGTACATAGGATATTGTAGTGTACATAGGATATTGTAGTGTACATAGGATATTGTAGTGTACATAGGATATTGTAGTGTACATAGGATATTGTAGTGTACATAGGATATTGTAGTGTACATAGGATATTGTAGTGTACATAGGATATTGTAGTGTACATAGGATATTGTAGTGTACATAGGATATTGTAGTGTACATAGGATATTGTAGTGTACATAGGATATTGTAGTGTACATAGGATATTGTAGTGTACATAGGATATTGTAGTGTACATAGGATATTGTAGTGTACATAGGATATTGTAGTGTACATAGGATATTGTAGTGTACATAGGATATTGTAGTGTACATAGGATATTGTAGTGTACATAGGATATTGTAGTGTACATAGGATATTGTAGTGTACATAGGATATTGTAGTGTACATAGGATATTGTAGTGTACATAGGATATTGTAGTGTACATAGGATATTGTAGTGTACATAGGATATTGTAGTGTACATAGGATATTGTAGTGTACATAGGATATTGTAGTGTACATAGGATATTGTAGTGTACATAGGATATTGTAGTGTACATAGGATATTGTAGTGTACATAGGATATTGTAGTGTACATAGGATATTGTAGTGTACATAGGATATTGTAGTGTACATAGGATATTGTAGTGTACATAGGATATTGTAGTGTACATAGGATATTGTAGTGTACATAGGATATTGTAGTGTACATAGGATATTGTAGTGTACATAGGATATTGTAGTGTACATAGGATATTGTAGTGTACATAGGATATTGTAGTGTACATAGGATATTGTAGTGTACATAGGATATTGTAGTGTACATAGGATATTGTAGTGTACATAGGATATTGTAGTGTACATAGGATATTGTAGTGTACATAGGATATTGTAGTGTACATAGGATATTGTAGTGTACATAGGATATTGTAGTGTACATAGGATATTGTAGTGTACATAGGATATTGTAGTGTACATAGGATATTGTAGTGTACATAGGATATTGTAGTGTACATAGGATATTGTAGTGTACATAGGATATTGTAGTGTACATAGGATATTGTAGTGTACATAGGATATTGTAGTGTACATAGGATATTGTAGTGTACATAGGATATTGTAGTGTACATAGGATATTGTAGTGTACATAGGATATTGTAGTGTACATAGGATATTGTAGTGTACATAGGATATTGTAGTGTACATAGGATATTGTAGTGTACATAGGATATTGTAGTGTACATAGGATATTGTAGTGTACATAGGATATTGTAGTGTACATAGGATATTGTAGTGTACATAGGATATTGTAGTGTACATAGGATATTGTAGTGTACATAGGATATTGTAGTGTACATAGGATATTGTAGTGTACATAGGATATTGTAGTGTACATAGGATATTGTAGTGTACATAGGATATTGTAGTGTACATAGGATATTGTATTGTACATAGGATATTGTAGTGTACATAGGATATTGTATTGTACATAGGATATTGTATTGTACATAGGGTATTTGTGTACAATTTTTTTTCCCTGATCTATTTTTTAGAATAATCTATTTTTAGCTCAACTATAATAGAAAAACACCCTCCCTTATCATTTCTGCAAGGAACATATCCACCTATGCTATACATGCTGTTTATTGCAGCGTCAACGTGAATAACTATATTCTTAGCTAGATCGATACTGTCAATCTTATCTTTTCTTAAAATATCTTCTAGAAAAAATATAGCCCCGCAAAATAAGTAAAATCCAGTTTATGTATGCACAGAGTAAAAATTGGATATATGCCAACAACGTAATTAAGAGATTGACGAACGAGTATGTCTATACAGACTCACAATGACATATTTCGTTTAAGGGTCATATTGTGTAACTGTAGTACAGCTAGATATGTGTTGTGCACTTCTGCAAAAATATAGGCCAACGACAACAAAGAGAACAAACAAAATGTCTAGTATGGTGGCCGCTAGGGACAAAATTACCAATTCGTGACCACGCGCCCTCGACCTAAAGTTATCCTCGATACTACAGGGCTTACCTCTATACTCAATGAATATGTCATTTAAGCAAAACCGAAGGATCAGTGTACGCCACCTTTTGTATGATGCAAGAAAACTAGTTTGATCGATGTTCATCGAAAGAATCTCGCGGTCGCGTAACGGTAACATCCACTGGCTTTGAAGTATGATGTCGCTCCTCTGTAAACCAATCAAATAGCATGCCTTCAATTTTGCTACGACATGTTCCAGTGGTGCAGAGAGCGAAAGTGAGCTTAACCCCTGAAGTATTGAGGATGCCCAAAAAGTCGACAACCCGATAACACGACGGCGAGGGGGTGAGAATACGACGACGAGGGGGCGAGAATACGACGACGAGGGGGCGAGAATACGACGACGAGTGGGCGAGAATACGACGACGAGGGGGCGAGAGTACGACGACGAGGGGGCGAGAATTCGACGGCGACAGAGCGACACTTATATCGCTCCCTCGTCGTATTCTCGCGTTGTCGCCGTGTCAACATCAGGTCAAGGGAGCGAGATCACGAAATTGTTATTGGGCCCTAACCGGTCGCCATAGAACAGCTTGTCTAGCTATCGAATTGATCGAATTCCTACGCATGGAAAAACATATTAGTCACCGGTTTTATCAAAAAGCTATAAATAGCCCTATGACTGGTCATGACAGGGTTCCACAACAATGAATACAGTGTTATTATATATGGAGTGATGCTTTTTGGTGCTTTTTAAAGACCGGACAGCTAGAGTGCATATAACTGTATAACTGAGCTAATAAAATTGTGTGTTTCTTTCGTTTTATTAGCTCACCTGGTCCAGGTGAGCTAATGCCATACCGCAGGGTCCGACGTCCGTCCGTCCGTCCACTTTTCCTTTAACACGCTACTAGTCCTGAACGGCCAAGAAGATTTTGACTACATTTGGTCTGGAGCATCCTTAGGTCAAGGGTCAATTTTGTATAAACGGTGGGTGTGGCCCCCATGGGGGCTGAGGGGCGGGGCCTAATAGGGGAAATATAGCAAATTATTCTTTAAAATCCTTCTACTTCTGTAGGAATGAAAGGATTTGGTCCATATTTAGCGTGGAGCATCCTTGGGTAAAGGGGAACCAAATTTGTATAAACGGTGGGTCTGGCCCCCCTGGGACCTGAGGGACGGGGCCCTATAGAGGTAAAACCTTTATAATCCTTCTTCTACCATAGGGATTAAGGGATTTTATCCTTATTTATTAAGGAGCATCCTTGGGCCAAGGGGACTCAATTTTGTATAAACGGTCGGTATGACACCCCCTAGGAGCATAGGGGTGGGGCTCTGCTTGAAGTTTTTTCTCGCTATATCTCTCAAGTACTGGATGGATCTTTCTGAAATTTCATATGTACTTACAGCACCTACCATGGAGTGCTATATCTTTACTTCATACCAATTATTTTAAAAATATTTAGGTGAGCGATACAAGCCCTCTGGGCCTCTTGTTTAAATATTCACCTGAAACCAAAGTAGGCCTACATAATTTCTATCCATATTGACATGATGGGTACGGGAGGTTTGATGTGTTTTGTGAAGCAGGGAAAACACCAATTCAACTGCAATAGAATTCAAATCTGATACAGTGAACATATAATATTTTCTAATAGAAAAATCCTTTGAAAATGTTTTTTCTTTACATATATCAGAACGAAGTTTCGAAACTATCAGATAAACCTGCACAAGGAAGTACATACGCGGGGCCATTTTAATGACATTGAAATTCCCTACAGTGGCCACAATACTATTGAAACTATATGTAGAACGGTAATACATGATGCAATTGCTTAAGTTGGAATTCCTTCTGTTGTTCGTTGGGTATAAGTTTCTTTTATGTGTTTTCTTATCAATACAGCTATGTCGTCACAGGAAATGACAAATCAGTACAGTTTTAACTTACCAGGAAAATGAAACAAAAGCAGTAATTCCCCGAATACCAAAGGCACCACACAGGAAGGACATCATTTCTTATTTCTAAATATCTTTAATTAACCACATAAAGGAGAACATGCACCTATGAAGACGCATTGTAATTCATTGTTGGCCTACTGTATCTATTACCAAATTATAAAGACACTACCATATACATGTGTGTGTGTGTGTGTGTGTGTGTGTGTGTGTGTGTNGGGGGGGGGGGGGGGGGGGGGGGGGGGGTTACGTTCATCAGTCAACACTTCAACCAGTACATATGTATTGTTAAAGACCTTCATAAAAGATGTAATGGAGTAAATATCTCTAAATCTCTAAATCTATTCATTAAGTAGAAAATATATAGCTAAACATCTCTAAATCTATAAATAAAGTAGAAAATATATAGCTAAACAATCCTAAATCTATTCATAAAGTAGAAATTATATAGCTAAATATGTCTAAATCTATTCATAAAGTAGAAAATATATAGCTAAACATTCCTAAATCTATACATAAAGTAGAAAATACACAGTAAACATTTCTAAATCTATACATAAAGTAGAATGTTAATAGCTAAACATGTCTAAATCTATACATAAAGTAGAAAATATATAGCTAAACATCTCTAAATCTATACATAAAGTAGAATAGACATAGCTAAGCATGTCTTAATCTATACATAGCTAAACATATCTTAATCTATACATAGCTAAACATCTCTAAATCTATACATAAAGTAGAAAATATATAGCTAAACATCTCTAGATCAATACATAAAGTAGAAAATATATAGCTAAGCATGTCTAAATCTATACATAGAGTAGAAAATATATAGCTAAACATCTCTAGATCAATACATATAGTAGAAAATATATAGCTAAACATCTCTAAATCTATTCATAAAGCAGAATATACATAGCTTAACATCTCTAAATATATACATAAAGTAGAAAATACATAGCTCAACATCTCTTAATCTATACATAACTAAACATCTCTAAATCTTTCAATAAAGTAGAAAATGCATACATACATTTGCCCCCGCGCCGTCCCCCCAGCCAGCACGCTGATATCGGGCCGATGTCGGTTGAAGGGCGGAATATCGGCTAAATATGCCGTTATTGGGCCGACGTCGGGCCGTCATCACTATTTATATATTTGTTATTCAATATATTTATTTCTAACACTTATTTATTACCAGAAGGTATTTAAAAGAAAGATTAGGCTGCTTTTAATGTTTAAGTGCCAAAATAAAAAAAAACCCACATAAACATGACAAAATGATATCGGCCCAATAGCGGACCGATGTCATCAAAACTATATAACTCGATTTCTGGCCTTACGAATAAACCAGTTCACGCTAATCCCCAGACATGCGCATAACTACTTCCGCGATGAAGTCGTCTGAAGCGTCCTACGCAACCAACATGGCGACCCGCGAAAGTTTGAAGAAATTGTCGAAGTCCTCAATACAGAAATTATGTGAAGAGGTTGGAATAGATTCAAAGGGGAAAAGAAAAGAACACTTGATTGGGCAAGTAATCACAAGCTCTGTACCGACTGACATCATTACTCCTGTGATTCGCCAAGAAACTGATGTGATTGCTTTATTTCCGTCAGTCAGTCTTTTAGAGGGGACAGAAAACCTACCACCTTTCAATCGGGTTAGGTATTCAGTAGTTTCGGTTTCTGAATTGCCATGTCCTTCCTTCCTTGCAATTTACAACTTTATGGTTGAAAGGTCTAGGAAGTCTGTACATGACAATGTCGAAGCCGGTGATGAGGGAGTGTCTGTGAAGAATTTTAAGGGGATGGATAGGGCTGTTCGTCACTTTGATGCTGGCGACATACAGGACATGCAAATATCACGGGTAAGTTCAAATCATAACTTTAAGTGATATAAATGGTTTCTTTTCATTTGAATACCCCTTTTCTGTATTTTTTTTTACGGAGCAGCTACGTACTGTACCAGAGACGTTTATAACACAGTCTCTGACTGTACATAACGGTTAGGCTATGAAATAATCAAGCCCCTATTTTTCTATCATTTCTTCTGCAGCCTGCAGGTTTTTCATATGATTGTACACAATATAGAATTAGTATTTTTTTTCAAACTTCTTTGATTTTGAATTGAAGAAAATAACTGGGCTTTGTATTGATACTGGGTACACAAGTAAAAGTCTTATAAATGTTGAGTGCAGTGAGTTATAACATATAACAAGTTAAACTTTAAATTTGAATTAATTTAATTTCAGATTGGAGATAAAGTAGTTTATGTCATGGCTTCGTGTTTAGCCTCCATGAAAAAGGACAAATATACTGTATATTTGTGTGTGACAACCAATGAAAGATGTTCTGTACAGTATGCTTATTGTCAGTGTCCCATTGGGTAAGTATTTTATAGAATCAAGCTCCTTCTCTTGGTGGAAAATGGCATA
>NW_018403786.1:933391-934223 GCF_002113885.1 Mizuhopecten yessoensis | reverse complement strand
TTTATTTCCGTCAGTCAGTCTTTTAGAGGGGACAGAAAACCTACCACCTTTCAATCGGGTTAGGTATTCAGTAGTTTCGGTTTCTGAATTGCCATGTCCTTCCTTCCTTGCAATTTACAACTTTATGGTTGAAAGGTCTAGGAAGTCTGTACATGACAATGTCGAAGCCGGTGATGAGGGAGTGTCTGTGAAGAATTTTAAGGGGATGGATAGGGCTGTTCGTCACTTTGATGCTGGCGACATACAGGACATGCAAATATCACGGGTAAGTTCAAATCATAACTTTAAGTGATATAAATGGTTTCTTTTCATTTGAATACCCCTTTTCTGTATTTTTTTTTACGGAGCAGCTACGTACTGTACCAGAGACGTTTATAACACAGTCTCTGACTGTACATAACGGTTAGGCTATGAAATAATCAAGCCCCTATTTTTCTATCATTTCTTCTGCAGCCTGCAGGTTTTTCATATGATTGTACACAATATAGAATTAGTATTTTTTTTCAAACTTCTTTGATTTTGAATTGAAGAAAATAACTGGGCTTTGTATTGATACTGGGTACACAAGTAAAAGTCTTATAAATGTTGAGTGCAGTGAGTTATAACATATAACAAGTTAAACTTTAAATTTGAATTAATTTAATTTCAGATTGGAGATAAAGTAGTTTATGTCATGGTTTCGTGTTTAGCCTCCATGAAAAAGGACAAATATACTGTATATCTGTGTGTGACAACCAATGAAAGATGTTCTGTACAGTATGCTTATTGTCAGTGTCCCATTGGGTAAGTATTTTATAGAATCAAGCTCCTTCTCTTGGTGGAAAATGGCATA
>NW_018403786.1:928935-930023 GCF_002113885.1 Mizuhopecten yessoensis | reverse complement strand
TATGTGAATTATTTTATAACACTGACAAATAATTCTATTTATTTCAGATGCTGTGACGAAAGTCAAACAGTTCTTAACGGAATTAGTGATGGCATAGCGATAACCACCTGAGAACGGCTTGATTAGTTATATATTATGAATAAATGTTAATATTTTCATGTTTTTCATGGTGTTTTTTTGTATATATTGCTGTTTTTTCTTTGATTTATAAGTATGCATGTATATATAGAAACAATATGCAATAAATGAAAAAAACTAGTTTAATAGCTACGAACTTGTTAAGACTACGGATGATTTCAAACTTCAAAACTGTAGTTATAATTAAGTTTAATATATCGGTACTGAAAAACTGCAGATTGACATCGGGCCAATGTCGGGAAAACATCGGACCAACATACACATGCTGTCTAGATACTGGGTAGAACATGGTTTTCATGTTGGAAAGACGTCGGATAGACATCGGGCCGATATACTTGCCGATAGTGGACCGACATCAAACTTGTTGCAAATGGAAGCTGGTCAGATGTCGGCCCGTACTTAGAACCGACACTGGGCCGATATGGAGGACTGCAGATTTACATCGGGCCAATGTCGGGACAACGTCGGGCCAACATACATAGGTTGTCCAAATACTGGGAGTAATATGGTTTTTAGGTTGGATATACGTCGGATAGACATCGGGCCGATATACTTGCAGATATCGGGCCGACATCAAAACGTGTTGCAAATGGAAGCTGGCCCGATGTCGGCCCGCCCTTAAAACCGACACTGGGCCGATATGGACTCCGATATCGGCCCAATATCGGCCCGATATCTGTGTGCTAGCTGGGGGCCATTACAACAGTGTTAGAGGGCAAGTGTAATTATATAGGCTATAATTACAACTGCTCGACTATAATTACAACTGCCTGTTTCAGGTGTAGGAATATGTAAACAAACAAAATGGCCGCCTGAAATGTATTTTGAGGCAGGGCAAATGGTTTTTGTAGGAGTATGTCTTAAAAAAGAAAAATATGTAAATATAAAAAATACCTGGTTGTCTGGATGTAATTATTGTTGATATAATTACAAGTGGCCTCTGGCAAATC
>NW_018403786.1:911538-928718 GCF_002113885.1 Mizuhopecten yessoensis | reverse complement strand
TATATATATATACAAACATAAGTGTGTATTCACTGCGGACCGACTAACCGGAAATTGCGCCAGATTTGTAACGGGTTACCGGCATTTTCAAAACTGACAGAGAAAAGACAGCAGGCATAACAGATATAGACAGTGTGTTTGGATTATTTCATGGACAGACAAAGCCTAGTGAAAGGTGATGAGGGTAAGCTGTTTTATTCATACGATCATGTCTTATCTAAACTAATCTGAGCATCTGGCCAGTGATACTAAAATGTTTACAAGTTGATTGTGTACGGAGTGTTTATAATTTACAAAATAAGTGTGTACCTATATATAGTTACATCATTTTAAAACTAATATTCTGCACCTCATGTTGTAAAACTGCATGTTGAGTTCTTACATGATTTGATATTTATATCGAGAGTGGTGTGTTCTTACAGGGAGTGGTATATTGACTTTGGTTTGGTAACCAAATAGGCATAACTAAGTCATATGTAATGGAGTCTGCCCTGAGGAGGCTACTGTACATGTGTACAGTGAGGCCCTAATCTCTGCGGGTATGATAATGTGTAACAGGCTTATCATATATTGGAAGTTTCTTGTTGCATGTTACGCAGATAGAATCATACAACGAAACAGTTATTGCCATTGAGATCACACTTGGTTATGGGGAAATTAATATAATTTACTGCTGGTTATCGTGCACTCGCATGGCAATGTTTTCGTTAATGGTTTGGACAATAAATAAGCTGTGGATAAATAATAAGGATGACTGCAACACAATATGTCACATAACCATTCTGTATCACTCAATCAGATAAATACATTGTGTACCTAAAAACTTCAATGCCTTCTTTATTTTGTTTATTTTAGATCTCACAAAGAATACTAATATAGAATATGTAGTATATGTATATATAGTATATAAGTTATATGTGAATTTTTTTATAACACTGACAAATAATTCTATTTATTTCAGATGCTGTGACGAAAGTCAAACAGTTCTTAACAGAATTAGTGATGGCATAGCGATAACCACCTGAGAACGGCTTGATTAGTTATATATTATGAATAAATGTTAATATTTTCATGTTTTTCATGGTGTTTTTTTGTATATATTGCTGTTTTTTCTTTGATTTATAAGTATGCATGTATATATAGAAACAATATGCAATAAATGAAAAAAACTAGTTTAATAGCTACGAACTTGTTAAGACTACGGATGATTTCAAACTTCAAAACTGTAGTTATAATTAAGTTTAATATATCGGTACTGAAAAACTGCAGATTGACATCGGGCCAATGTCGGGAAAACATCGGACCAACATACACATGCTGTCTAGATACTGGGTAGAACATGGTTTTCATGTTGGAAAGACGTCGGATAGACATCGGGCCGATATACTTGCCGATAGTGGACCGACATCAAAACTTGTTGCAAATGGAAGCTGGTCAGATGTCGGCCCGTACTTAGAACCGACACTGGGCCGATATGGAGGACTGCAGATTTACATCGGGCCAATGTCGGGACAACGTCGGGCCAACATACATAGGTTGTCCAAATACTGGGAGTAATATGGTTTTTAGGTTGGATATACGTCGGATAGACATCGGGCCGATATACTTGCAGATATCGGGCCGACATCAAAACGTGTTGCAAATGGAAGCTGGCCCGATGTCGGCCCGCCCTTAAAACCGACACTGGGCCGATATGGACTCCGATATCGGCCCAATATCGGCCCGATATCTGTGTGCTAGCTGGGGGCCATTACAACAGTGTTAGAGGGCAAGTGTAATTATATAGGCTATAATTACAACTGCTCGACTATAATTACAACTGCCTGTTTCAGGTGTAGGAATATGTAAACAAACAAAATGGCCGCCTGAAATGTATTTTGAGGCAGGGCAAATGGTTTTTGCAGGAGTATGTCTTAAAAAAGAAAAATATGTAAATATAAAAAATACCTGGTTGTCTGGATGTAATTATTGTTGATATAATTACAAGTGGCCTCTGGCAAATAGCGGGTTTTATGGGATTTGCCAGAGGCCACTTGTAATTATATCAACAATAATTACATCCAGACAACCAGTTATTGTTTAAATGAATTAAAGATATTTAGTGATGTATGTATTCAGCGATGTGTATGTAATGTACTCGATTAGATTTTGGTATTTTTCTTTAGTGATGCATTTTCCCATGGAAGTTTTTATTAAGATATATTTTAGCTACGTATTACCTTGCATACATCTATGGTGGTATTAGATGCAGACATTCATTGGTCATTTCAGCGCTTCCACGACGGCCTCCGAAGGTGCGCTGGCTGAAGTGATCAGTCTCAACCTGGAACTGGTCAGCTTCGTCGCCATGTTTTCCGGGTGGTCTGATGCAGTGGACACAGCTTACACTGACCATAACCTGTGATGTTAAAGATCATTGCCACTGCTGCACACATCACTAAATTGCCCTCTTCCACTCTCTGTCTCGGATCCTCCAAACCACAGGAACAATGTTTCTGCTTCCTTGCCAGCTTTTCCACATACCCGTCTTCTCTCCTGACCCGTTACACCATAGACCTAAATTAACTTTACTTTAGGTCTCTGGTTACACCAAGAGTACCCAATGACGAGTGCCCCGCAAACCCTCTCCAGCCAACTTCTACAGGCATGCACCATGTCCGCCAGCCCCTCTAGATCTCCTGACAGGTCCTGACCATATCTTCATATTTGGCCATTAGCCAGTTTTCTCTTACCCTAACAACAGACTTGGGATTTTGACATGATAAGTGTCACACCAGACATCTATAGGTCAAAATGTCTCAAGTCTGGTGTTACGGCCAGAGGAAACTCGGGCTAATTTGGCCATATGCATCTTCCTTTTATGAGCTTCCTCAATCCTTTCCTCCCATTTACTAATTTGCGTTTAGATTTGGAGATATTTACTTCTTAGCGTGCACTCGTTTAGGCGTGGAAGATATTTCGTGATGCATGTTCTCCTTTACTTGTATAATTAAATATATTAAGTGTTAAATTGAAGAATTATTCATGTGTCGTCATACTATACTTCAGTGTCACTGTTGAGCCCTAAATCGACAAAACGGTCATATGATGCAGTAAAATGTTAACTTTGTTTATGCTTTTGCAACTACAAACCAAAAAACAATCCAATGGTGTTTCCTTACTTCTAAGTACTTCCACGGACTAAGATAATGATTATTTTTTAAAAGGTGGTCAACTCTGCTGGTGGACTATCAGTCCCCGGGGTTGATGGTACTCTGCTGGTGGACTGTCAGTCCCCGGGGTTGGTGGTATCCTTGCAGCTACTGGGGGACTGTCAGTCCCCGGGGGTGGTGGTACTCTGCTGGTGGACTGTCAGTCCCGGGGGTTGATGGTACGCTGCTGGTGGACTGTCAGTCCCCGGGGTTTGTGGTAGCCTTGTAGCTACTGGTGGACTGTCAGTCCCTAGGGTTGGTGGTACTCTGCTGGTCGACTGTCAGTCCCCGGGGTTGGTGGTACTCTGTTGGTGGACTGTCAGTCCCCGGGGTTGGTGGTGCTCTGCTGGTGGACTGTCAGTCCCCGGGGTTGATTGTACTCTGCTGGTGGACTGTCAGTCCCGGGGGTTGATGGTACGCTGCTGGTGGACTGTCAGTCCCTGGGGTTTATGGTACTCTGCTGGTGGACTGTCAGTCCCCAGGGTTGATGGTACTCTGCTGGTGGACTATCAGTCCCTGGGGTTGGTGGTACTCTGCTGGCGGACTGTCAGTCCCCGGGGTTGGTGGTATCCTTGTAGCTACTGGTGGGCTGTCAGTCCCCGGGGTTGGTGGTACTCTGCTGGCGGACTGTCAGTCCCCGGGGTTGGTGGTATCCTTGTAGCTACTGGTGGACTGTCAGTCCCTGGTGCTGGTGGTACTCTGCTGGTGGACTGTCAGTCGCCGGGGTTGGTTGTACTCTGCTGGTGGACTGTCAGTCCCGGGGGTTGATGGTACGCTGCTGGTGGACTGTCAGTCCCCGGGGTTGATTGTACTCTGCTGGTGGACTGTCAGTCCCGGGGGTTGATGGTACGCTGCTGGTGGACTGTCAGTCCCCGGGGTTGGTGGTAGCCTTGTAGCTACTGGTGGGCTGTCAGTCCCCGGGGTTGGTGGTACTCTGCTGGCGGACTGTCAGTCCCCGGGGTTGGTGGTATCCTTGCAGCTACTGGGGGACTGTCAGTCCCCGGGGGTGGTGGTACTCTGCTGGTGGACTGTCAGTCGCCGGGGTTGGTTGTACTCTGCTGGTGGACTATCAGTCCCCGGGGTTGGTGGTACTCTGCTCGTGGACTGTCAGTCCCCGGGGTTGGTGGTGCTCTGCTGGTGGACTGTCAGTCCCCGGGGTTTGTGGTAGCCTTGTAGCTACTGGTGGACTGTCAGTCCCTAGGGTTGGTGGTACTCTGCTGGTCGACTGTCAGTCCCCGGGGTTGGTGGTACTCTGTTGGTGGACTGTCAGTCCCCGGGGTTGGTGGTAGCCTTGTAGCTACTGGTGGGCTGTCAGTCCCCGGGGTTGGTGGTACTCTGCTCGTGGACTGTCAGTCCCCGGGGTTGGTGGTAGCCTTGTAGCTACTGGTGGGCTGTCAGTCCCCGGGGTTGGTGGTACTCTGCTCGTGGACTGTCAGTCCCCGGGGTTGGTGGTATCCTTGTAGCTACTGGTGGGCTGTCAGTCCCTGGGGTTGGTGGTACTCTGCTGGCGGACTGTCAGTCCCCGGGGTTGGTGGTATCCTTGTAGCTACTGGTGGACTGTCAGTCCCCGGGGTTGGTGGTAGCCTTGTAGCTACTGGTGGACTGTCAGTCCCTGGTGCTGGTGGTACTCTGCTGGTGGACTGTCAGTCCCGGGGGTTGATGGTACGCTGCTGGTGGACTGTCAGTCCCCGGGGTTGGTGGTATCCTAGCGGCGATAACGTAGCTTTCTGACGACGAGAGATATTTTTTTATATATTGCATGCAGAGGAGGCCGGGGATTAATATTAGTGCTAGTGTTAGCCTTTTAGCTGGATTTAATTATGGCACGGTTTGCTTTAAACAAAAATTGTCTGTTAGAGCCAAAAACGTCTATTATAAACGTTATTTATAAAGGATTTCTTGGGCACCTCTGATAGTATACATGTATTTTTTTCATTCGTTTGACCTGAAGTACTACAGATGAAATTTCATAATGAACTATTCCAACGTTTGAATTGGAAGAGTTCAAATGTGTCTTCAGGGGTTAATGAGTTAATAGACAAAAAGCTAATCTTATTTTACTTTCTGCATCTACAAACAAAACATTCAAATCAGGCACCATCTGTCTTCGTATTTCTTGTTAATATTCAAGCGACAAGTTTCACTGATGTCTTGAAGTAAGGGGTTTAATGTACACACCCTAAAAGATGGTTAAGTCACTCAAAATGTCAACACCATGGTAGGTCATAATTATCAGAAACATATAAAGCCAGTATATAAATGTCCCTGGTTATATTTAACGAATCCAACTATACATCATTATTCAGATCTGTAATTTGGTAATACTGAACTTGTACTATCCACGTTAACCTTTTCACCCCTATGTAACTTTAGTAAACTCTACCATACATTGATCTGGATGAGTCCATTATGGTATACAGTGTTGAAAGGGTTAACATAGCAAATAGTAAGTTATAGGGACTGCTGTCTTGATAAAAATAGTATATCAGCATTGTAACATGTCAGTCTTTTTTGTTTATCATTTAGACCTGCGTATTGACAACCACAGTTAACAAATTATCTAATCGTCCGGAAGTCATTTTAACACTATGTCATTTTAACATCATAGTGTAAAAGATAGCGATTCAATGATAAGCATTAAGGTACAATAGCAATGATCAAAACAAAACGGACCCATAGTCCCATTTATACATGTATTACATGTTATGATTTTATCATAAAATTATTTTTTAACCAAAGCATGCAGCAAACAATACAAGGTATTGTGTAGTTACATTAATACATTTATCACATAATGTACTGTGTTATCCTGTGAGTATACCCATGTCATATTTTTTGCGTATAAACCCACGTATTAGCCTATCAGCCCTATGATTGGTTGTAAGTTTCAAACATTGTTTCAATTGTGACGTCACGCCTAGGACAAGTACATGACGTCGCAGACTTGAGCATTGGAGTCAAAATGGCGGCTTTTTACATTTCACTGTTGCATGAAAATTGTCCTTTTACACGAATAAATGCAACAAATCTTGATTATGTGATAAAAAAGGATCTTAAACTCGTTTTCATTTCATATGAAATTTATGAAACTCTTCACGAATTTCAAAATTCTTAGACTCATTTCATAAATCTCATATGAAATGGAAACTTATGTAAGATCCTAAATATATTGTATGCTAAATGAGTACGATGGAAATAAAGCATTATTGCAGTAAATGGTTCACATTCGGTGCATACTAGATTTTAAAATCCGACACTTTCTGTACTTATTTTCGAAAACTTTTATTAATGTTTAACTAAAAATGTATGGTTTGTATAGAAATATTGATTTATTTGTTACTTTTATACACAGTCAATACTTAACATGAATTTAAGTCAAAATAAAATTGCACATGTAATATAAACGTAATATACTGTAGAGTAAAAGCTGCCATATGCTGCACTTTTGTATAAAAATCTCAAACAAAAATCTCTTTAGAGCATATGCTTTCTCTTTTTAGAACTTATGCTTTCTCTTTTTAGAACATATGCTAACATACTGTGGCGTTAATTAGATTTCAGAAAGTTTAAAACTAATTAACTTGTAATATAGACAATTTATATAAGGGAGATAACTCTTTAACAAATCTAAGGTTTATACTTATGATATGTGAAGAACTGCATATATATCCTATTACAGTTGAATTATTTACACAGCAGTGATAAAAAAATATTATGATATCAAAGTTTTACTCCATACACAAACAAAATCGCCTACGTTTCAACACAAGTTGGTCCCCTTGTCAAGCTATGACAGAAGCTTGAGTGATAACTTGACAAAGGGACCAGTCTGTGTTGAAACTTTCTTCTTCTGGTATTGAGTCGATCTCCTAATACTGGAGTGTAAATTGACTCAGGGCATGATTGATAAAACAGAAGGCTTCCCCAAATGATTAAAAACAGTTATGTTAAAACTATATAAAGGAACGGAGATTGCTAGTCTACCGGATGCTGTCTACCATGTTGCGACATGTTTAATACGTACATTCTTCGTGCATAAAGTAAAACTTTGATATACATGTATTTCAAAACTGATGAATTTTATTGAAGTAACCAAGGATTATAAGATTATATGTTGTACCATGTAAAGTGTAGCAGCAGTAGTATCATTATATCATAGCAACAGTAGTATCATTATATCATAGCAACAGTAGTATCATTATATCATAGCAACAGTGGTAACTAAGGTTTGTATCAAATACTACTCGAACATTGAGCATTTCTCATTTATTTCATGAAAATAGGAATGAAAATAATCTCAGTTCACATTTTTTTTACAGAAATGTGTGTCTATTCTAATTAAATTAACTTATCATTATAACAGCATAAACATTGTATGTTTTCTCAGTATTATCCACCCTATTACATACCACACAACAGTCAATTTTCACTCTTCTATAAAACCTCAAGTGATTCAGGCTATATTTCACATGTGTTTCAAAACTCTGTGGAACAGAGGATCCTGAGCAGTTTGGATTAGTGTAAACCTATTTCACGATGACGTCGATTGATGAACACAATTTGATGAAGCATAGACATGTATAATAGAATCAGCACCTTTATGAAGTAGAATTTGTGTCTCGTATGAAATTGTTGAAAAACATTTGTAACTTTCTGGAATGTATTATGCCAACATTTCAGTCTCCAGACTAACTTACTTATTCCAATGCTGTCTATTGGTGCTCATGTATCTTTTGTATCGATCTCAATGTTCAATTAAGTTCTGTTCTGTTGTAACTTCAGCAGAATTTGGGAGAAAAATACTTTTAAAACAAGGACAGGTGAGCTAAAAATTGGATGTGGAAATTGCTGCATTGGAAATTCTAACTGGATAATGACCATATCAATACATGTATATATTTTGCAATAAATTCACATATGATGTAGTATGTTTTAGTCCTAGTTATATGTGATGTATGTATTTGTTATCAATAGGAAAATATATAACTGATATACATTTAAACATCATATGTAGCCATTTCCATACATATCAGTATTAGAATGTTGACAAAAATATTTCAGTTTGGAGTACAGGTGGACCTGTCCAAACTGATTCCTTTTTAAATCAACATTTTTTTTATACTCTGTTTTTACATGAGAGCTTTCTGAAGAATCTATTACTAGTTTAAGATGATGTTGCATTGCCTTGATCTTACTGCAGCATTCAATTTAATCGAAAGAATGAACACTTACAACTTCAAATACTTTGTTTACATTTATTGAATGATCAGACTAAATTGACCAGAAGTAGGCATTGAAGAGTCTCTGTCACCCTAGTTTTGTATATCCTTCACTGACAAATCAATACATGTATTATGGAGCAGACAAGAAGATGACCTACCCCATTAGTGGGATCGGAAGTACCCCCAGGCAAGTGTGCAGTTTTCTGTTTGTTAATAACCCACTAGACTTAAATAACAACTTACTCCGACACTTTAATCAGTTTTTTTGCAAATCTTTCTGACAATCCATGATTACGATACATTGTTTACCATGTACACCTGATAATATGATTTAAATAGAGCACACTGACCCATCCCATCAGTTTACATTACATTGTAAAAACAAAACAAAGCTTTATGAAATTGGCAATACATCTGTTTTAAAGTATGACTTGTTTTAGAGAGACAAACAAATATGAGGAAAAATTTAACCTATGAAAACAAGTTTTAATGAGATTTTAAAAATATTTGAGGAAAAATAGTAAGATATGAATAACACCTTGCATGCAATAAAATAAATGAGTAATTAAAATAACAGGCACATGTAAATTAAGGATCATGACACACCTGAACTTGTACACAACCACTGTAAACTACTTTAAATATTAGTCAAGTGTAAAGGAAATCATAGAACACTGTACAGGTACTCAAAAGTCAACATGCACACATCATATAGGCAATATGTTTTCCACATCGGCTGTTTCTTACTATTGTATGAACACAGTGTTATTCAGTAAATCATTTGACACAATAAAATCAATATGTACACTTAAAAACATTTCATTTTATATTTAATCAAAACTGTATATATCCACATTTTCTATTTTTTACTTTTGTGTTTTGTGGCACATTTAATAAAATTAAACTTTTAAAAGAGCATATCACTATTACAATAGTTGAGGTAAAATCCAGAATTTTTACACAATTTTTACTTCATAAAAGGCTTACGATATATTAAACTTTAAATGTCATTGTTTCAAATATCTTGGTTTTGAATGTTAGAATAACTGTTAAAAATCTTTTAAATAAGCTGCAGACAAATGTGAGGACAAGTATAGCAGAGTGGGAATATTAAACAAACAACTCATTTGCTTTCCCTGATATTAAAACGTGGTTAAAATTATTTAATCGGGTAAAATGATCATTGTCATAAATCTGGCAGTATTTCAATATATGTTCTTTTTTAAAATGGATTATTATAAGACATATTTTCAATATAAAAAAAAATTTAAAAAAAAAACATATTGTATAAAGGAATTTTAAAGACAAATATTGAGATTACAAATTTTGACAAAGCAAATGACATAACTTTTTGCAGTTCAAGTTTATTTAGGAAAAATGGTGATAGCAAATCCAAAGCGATTGTATGGGAGGGAAAGGAAATTCTTTAGAGATGCATCACTTATCAAATAATGTAAAATAATTTACCGTCACACAATAACGCTGGGTGCATTCTGGATAATTTGATCACCTATATATTTCTAGGTAAGTAGCCTCCACCTTTCTTGCACTCAATGATTCTGGAATAACCCTTAACGTATGATTTCCTTAAAATATTTACCTGTAGATATAAATCAACATTTTAAAACAATATCATTTTCACCATAAACACCTTATATGGCACAGATTTTTGAACCAATTTAACTTGAGGGATATAGTCATCAAGATATTTCATTTTCTGCCGGTATTATGACTGGCTCGTCGTCGTCCTCGAAGCTATTGTCGGAGTAGAGGGGATATTTGTGGCAGCCCCTGAACCACGAGCATGTGTAGCGCTTTCTCATGTCCTTCACTTCTCTGATAAATAGTGGAAATATGCATACACCGGTCAGGAATGTCTGCAAAGAAAACGAATGATACGTTTAAAAGTAGAAAATACATATTAAAGTTTAAATGAGGTCCAGATGATTCAATTTTATTTGTTTTCTGATTCAAGTTTTTCACTTTCTTTCTTCCGTCAGTCCTGTAGATGCCCTTGTTTTTACTTAACATCTATCTCAGCTAAGGATGTCCTAGTTTTCGATTATCTATCACACTCCAAACTGGGAACACCATTGGATGAGGACAACACCAAGGTATTGGACAAAAGCATGAGATCCCGGAGAAAAGCCACCGACCTACGGCCAGTACCTGGCAACTGCCCCAAATAGTCCTCGAACCTGCGACCCAGTGGTGGAGGGCTAGTGGTAGCAGAATGGCAGACGCCTTAACCACTTGGCCACCGCAGTGGTGCATGGAACAACACCTGAACCTGTTTTATACCTGTGTGATTGTTGGTGACGGCTAGGTAAAGGTAGACTTACCATTATCATGAAGAAGACGAAAACTGGAACCCAGTTACCATTAGCTTCTTTTTGAATGGCTGGCACAAGAAGCTGTGAATGTAAATGAAATAACAAATGTGGATAACAGTTTACAAGCCAACAACCTGAAGCAACTCTCCACATGGCTGTTTAGGAAAAAAATAATCTCATACCATTATCCTTCATATATATAACTTTCTACAAACTCATTATAAAAATGTTTCAGTTTTTGAATCACAATTAACTATCATGTATGAATAATTGCATAAACATGTATTTACTTGAATTGTAGCTTTTTTTCAAGATTCAAAAATCATAAAAATGTATCTTTTTTATTCAAAATTGTTCACCTTCAGTATCGAGTACATTGCATGTTAAAGTTTTAAATATCTGAAATGTGTTTGTAGCTTCTTATTGATAACAAATATACAAAAACACAAACATTAACTTCTAAGTGAAAGACAGTATTATAAACTGACCTGGCCAATGGCTGCTCCCACACTGCCAGTACCGTCGATAATGCCGGTGACGGTTGCTAGGGCCTTCTGATTCCCAGCGACTGGGCCCTGTCGCCCTGGTAACATAAATATTAGATAATCTTTAATCAGATTATTTTTTTATTGACATTGAATGTTAACCTTCTGTATTGGAAACATGTAAATTTTGGTATATTTTGTTACTACATCTTTATTAATACATTTGCATAGTTTAATGAACCAACGAAAACCAATATTGACCATCACAAACATTCCATATGACATTTTTGATGGTATGTAGTACTGTAAAGTGAAAGCACTACTTTTTGTGGAGTTTTTTTAATTTCTTCAATTTCATGGGTAATCTTAATCCATGCATTCATAGATCCAAGAAGTACTTACAAGTTTGACATAAAGCAATTCTATGTTTTAGTGGGTAATCGTAATCCACAAATCCATGTACCCACGAAATGGCATTTTGTTGGAAAATGGGCCCATGAAAATATCTGCTTTCACAGTTTATATTGGGATGAGTTATTAGTTTATAAAATTGAACATATAAGATCGGTGGTGTTATGTGTACAACTTAACCGATATATTTCAGTGACTGTGAAATCATACCTTGTACATCAACAATTTAAATGTTTAAAGCGATGGCGAAAATTAACAATTCAATATGTTACAGTGACGAGTGAAATCTTACCTAAATCTGCCGCTATTGCTGCACTGATGAGGTTAGAGACGCCACCAACAAAGAACCCCACGACCGTCATCAGTACACCATTGATCACCAGACTGTTAGGAGATTCTGTAGAACAGATTTTAAACACATAAAGACACTTGTTTTTCTCCACCTTTGTGATAGCAAGACATTCTTTCTTTTCACATGTCTGAATTTTACATATTATTATATATATATCAACAATGTTTATCTGGGGTACATTCGCATATCCGGTTGGAACAGTTGAACCGGTTGAACCTGTAAAGAAAACGACAGGCACAGATCTGGACCGAGGCTGACCTCAGGAAAATTTGGTACGTGTAGATTGAGGGGTCCAGACGTACCTCGCCGAAACTAAAATGCTGACTATTGCCAGTTTGCGTGATTTCTTTCTAAAATAATGTCAAGCCACATGTAGTTTTTGAGATACGTTATGTAATTCAGTGGATGCGTGACAGAAGGGCATAATATTCTTGATACATTGTTTTTTATTATCCGAAACTGTGCATTTTTAGCTCTGCTTATAGAACGGTCCAAGTGAGTTCGTTTATCGTGGAATATTTCTACGCCACACATACCGTTTCAACAGGGATATGCGAATGTAGCCTAAGTCTTTTTTCTCATCTATAAAATATTTTTCTGCATTGTCAACATTATGTAATACAATGTATTGAAAAAACAGGACAGTAGATGCCGCACAAACTAATACTTTAGGTAAAGATTTTAAGACTCTTTCATGTCAAGTGGTGAAGGATAGCGAAATTCCATCCAAAGGGTTTTGGGCTAAAACCTGAAGCTTCCTGAGAGTTTTGTTCCAATTTCAAAAATCAAAGGACATGATTTCCCTATCCTACACCCCTGAGAACGAAAGTGTTTCTCTCTCATTCCAACAGCCAGAATTAGCTCAGAATCCATGTCAGAAAAGGCGCAACTTTTCCCCAGACCGTTTCGACAAAAACTAACCAGTCAGCAGGATGTAGCTAACCCATTTTTGTC
The DNA here is from genome assembly GCF_002113885.1 of Mizuhopecten yessoensis. Classification (NCBI taxonomy): domain Eukaryota; kingdom Metazoa; phylum Mollusca; class Bivalvia; order Pectinida; family Pectinidae; genus Mizuhopecten; species Mizuhopecten yessoensis. The sequence continues at coordinate 915,770 of NW_018403786.1, read as the reverse complement.
AAACCTTATCTGTAAGAAAAATTAATCCCATCAATCTGACTATTTATTGTAAATATAATATCCGAATTTCTTTTTCATCTCAGCATCAGTTTCAACATCACAGCATCTGACTCTGACTTTTCTAAATCTCCTAACCTTACACCTGTTGTAATGTTAGTCACACATGTGAAAATAAATGGCCGTGAAAGATTGAAATTTCCAACAACCCTTTTTTTCCTGGAAATTTCTTCTGTAAACTAACAGGAATGAGAGAAAATTGTATTGCTATATATACTTGGATACTTTCGCCCTTTGCCATTGATATCCATATTAAACCTGCATTGATTTCGCCCGTCGTGTCTACATATGATAAAAAAAGACGAAAGTAAGCCCGCAGCGAAAGTTACAACATTACCCAATTTTCCGTGTATATATGTATATATTGATTTATCAAATACATACGACTGTATCCAAATAAAGACGGTATGGCCAGGACCAGCATCGGTATCACAATTAATGTCCTCTTCTCTAATCGGTCCTATTAAAAAATATATTAATTTGTTAACCGAGTGTATCATATCAAAAACTCAAACTTGTATATATAATCATTTCTAACACTGCAAGGCATTGGTTAACCCTTTCACCACTGTAAACCATAATTGACTCATCCAGCTGAATGTATGGCAGAGTCTACTAAAGTTACCTAGGGGTGAAGGGGTTAATGAATCTCTTCTGTACATGGGTTACCGATCATAAAAGCATTAAAAAACATTGCGTGATATTTTAATTTGTACATTTTGTTTTGTATTACTGTAATCTGAAAAAATCCGTATAAAAATTGGCACATATCTATTGATTTAAACACAACATTCCAGAATACCGGTAAATAAAGCATAATTTGAGGTATTTGACATATATCTAGTTACTGGAAAGTTAATGGTAGTACTTACTGATATAATACCAGCTATAGTTCCACCTGGAGAAGAGGGAGCAAAAGAAACCGTTAATTCATCAGACATATGAACATTACATTTTTCTTTTATGAAATGTATATATATATTTTGAGTCTGGTGTAGACTAAAGAGGATCACAACCAATCCTGTACTAGGAATCAACTTAACACTACATGTACAAAGAAAAGCAGTACATCAGTCTTAACTTCATATAGGAAACATTTCAATAGCAATGGCTCATTGTATCGGGATAAAATTATCCACAGATTTACCATCGGACTGAATTAATGCGAATGATTCCAATCCATGGCTTTAAATTAGTTTCTGTTGATATGCATCGTATAACTGTATAAGTATTAGGGCTGTCACAATATATCGGAAAACAGGTCATAGGTATATCGTATTGTACCACAATACCGAGATGAAATATTGCTGTAACGCAATATATTTTTAAAAACTTATTTTTATGTATCTCATTCAGCTTGGTGTTTTTACATTGCAAATTACTACAAATTCTAACAAATATGCCAATAAGCATAAAACAGGCTTCTAATAGTGGTGGAAATTACATGTGTAGTTCAAATTTTGTAATCAATGGTTGGTTTGACAAAAATCTTAAATCTATGTGATCCACACTATATATGATTACGTTTGATAACATTCTGACAACAACTTGATAGAAAATAGAACACATCCTTCCTATGACAATATATGGGGATACATATCGCAATTTATTCATTCTGTATTGCATGTGATACGCTCTTGGCATATCGTGACACCCCTAATACGTATAAACTATGGTGTGGTTTGTCATTTATTACTCTATATTTGTCATGCAGCACATAAATAATAACTTAAGCCTGTCCATGCATGCATGTAGCCAGTTTCTTTAACAAGTTCACCTAGCATAAAAATAATAATATTACCGGGTATTCTTAGTCTGGTAAATTCCAAAATCACATTAAAAATTCAGATATTTTTTGTTATTTTATTTATTTGATACACACATATATAAGAATACCACAGTAGGGACAGAACAGTATAATCTGTGTAATGCTAGGTAGCATCTATTAGAACTAACTGCATAATAATGCGACATATTTAGAATCCTTCTGATGCATTCTTGAAACAAAATATGTGAAAAACTGAAATATAACAAGACATAACAAAATTTTACTCATTAGAGACTAAAACTACAGAACTGTTTTTTTTTAAAAAGTATAAATGTTGACAAAGTTTCGTCGCAATTGAATAACATTTTACAAGTTATCTTGCAAAAAAACAACATGTGGATAGAAACAATCCAAAACCATAATACATGTATATAAATAATCTTTACCTATTATGCCACCAATGTCATACCATATTGACACTTTGTCGGCCGTAGACTCCTCCCATTTATATGAGTTGGAAAGGTAGAATGGAAGCCAGAAGAAAAACGAGTAGTTGACAAGCTTGAGACAGGCGTAGGCCAAGGAATACTGTAATGTGCAAGCAAAAAAAAATAAAAATTATGTACTTTGTACTGGATATCAAAAAATGTAGAGCAACATTTTACCTTGGTACATAACGGTTACCACATAGAGAAAACAAAGCTTTTATAACACTGTATCTCAATCACTAGGGAACAATTTTCCTTCATGAAAAATGGCACAATAAATCAAATATATTTGGTATGATTAATTAGAAAACTAGATCACTGACAGGTCAGGAATGACCATGAACTGTGCTTGGCCATATATAACCCCCATCTTGGCCAACCAGAAACCACAACAATCATTTTGGATTTCGTAATATTGGTTAAAACTCAAAAACCAGTAATTACCACCATGTATGAGCAAAAGTTAAAGTAATATATATGTTTCAGCTAACCAGAAGCAACAGACGGTGGCCATCTTGGTTTTGGGATCCAGGAAATATGGCAGCATTCTAATAGAATTAGGTATTATTAATAACAAAACAATGGCAAGTCTTAAAGGGTCATACCATGTAGTTTGGACATAACATCACCTCTCTTATATTTTGGAAAAAAATATTTTCTGTTAGAATTTTTCCAGGATCAGTTAACTTTCATCTTCTACTTTTGTCCTTCAAAAAAATGCATTGATCTTTGAGGTCAATATCTATTAAGATTATAAGAACACTGTAGAGAGTACATACCAGAGCCACTCCCGGGAGACACACTGCCTGTCGCATCGTCACAGCTTTGTCACGGTTCAGGGCAGCACCACTGACCTCGACATCAGAGCTCGATCCCAACAATGGTTCTGTGGATGAAAAAGTATTGTACAGTACAATTTTGTTTCGTTCACTTCACCCACTTAAAATCTTTGGTAAGTAATTCTGGTTTATTTCTGAATATGTCTTTGCTACAGTTGAATCCTAGGATTTTCATGGTGTATACCTGGACCCATACACTACAGTCTATAGGATGGGAATTTTCATTGGTACATAACTGTTCCATTGTTCTTATCTTGGAAATCTATCGTGTATCCACACAGTTGTGCTGGTCAAACAAAAGATATACTCCCTATTAACGTGTGCATGAAAAGAAAACCTATTCAATGTAAGTTCCCATCAGCTTTCAATCTTTGTGAGAAATTCAGAAGGGATAATTAATGCAGGAATAGACAGTTAGTACCCTTTTTTAAAATAGGAGTAAATATGCACTAGAGGTGTATGACCTGTCCAGTGAAGGCTGTTCATTATATAGACGCTTCAAATTGAAAATGAAAATAAAATAAATCACTCAGTTGTGGAACTGACGGAAGATATAAACATAATGGAATCAAAACAGATATTCATTTGGTAATATTTAGTTACAAGTGGGATTTCTTTTTTAACTGAAATAGGGGAAATTGACCCATACTAGGCCATAAAAAAAGCCTGCATATATCCATGTTCAGGTACAGGTAGAGGTACAAAGGTTCCTGCGAATTCCTCCAAAAATTGTATGGATTATTGTATGTGCTTATTGTATTAATTGTATATCTATGTAATGTAAAGTGCTTTAGAGGGGCTTATGTTAGCTAGATAGGGCACTATATCAAATGTTGTATATTATTAAAATATAATTGTGTTTACAAACTCACCATGCAGATTTGTTTTGTAAACTCTCTAAAATATATATGTCAATTCATATCTTAAGTAAAACACACTTCCAACATGTAATTTAGCATCATTCTTGTTGATTTGATATTGCTGTGGGAGTGGATCTTGTTGATTTGATATGGCTGAGGGAGTGGTTCTTGTTGATTTGATATGGCTGAGGGAGTGGTTCTTGTTGATTTGATATGGCTG
>NW_018403786.1:876585-903810 GCF_002113885.1 Mizuhopecten yessoensis | reverse complement strand
GCTGTGGGAGTGGATCTTGTTGATTTGATATGGCTGAGGGAGTGGATCTTGTTGATTTGATATGGCTGAGGGAGTGGATCTTGTTGATTTGATATCGCTGTGGGAGTGGATAGACGGAATCATAACAAAGGGAATAGAAAGTCCTTAACATGATTAGGATGTGCTGCAACAAGCGCCGTCCTTGATGCAAGCGTACGCGTGATGTCATCAACTTCAAGACTACCCTCTCACCAAGAAGTTCCATCATTAGGGACAGATAAGAGAAACACTTAAAGCACTGGTACACCAACACAATTATAGATCATAGAGGTCAAGCATCCTTTAGCTTGTCATTGGTCGATGTACCAGGACCACTTGGGAGTCATGCAAACATAGAGGCTTACAACAGGTGAAATAACACATGCATAATACTTGAGTTAAGTTTTCATCTCAAAACTACGTATTAAAAGTTATGATGCTCCATCATATCCATGGTATTATGGCATAATGATTTCTACAGATCACCAGGGCCCAAATGTTAATAGGATGATTAACTGAAGGATTTTAATGTGCCAACAAGCAACACAACGATATTGACCTTCTAAAGATATTTTGGAAATATGTCTTTTAATATGCAAGACAACCAGGCTTTTAACAAATATCATGCATACTATAATTAATTAAGAAGTTTAATTTAGAAAATTTTCATTCTTAAGCTAAGTATGTTTTTATTGTTATGCGATCTGAATCCAAACTGTATATTAACTTCAAAACATGCAAGCAAACTTTGAAATTAATTTAACAAGTGCAATTGAAATCGGAAGCAGGTTTAGGGTTAAACAGCTGAGATCCGTTCATAATAATATATGACATGTCGTAACAAGGAGTAACAAGTACCTTCAGACTCGGTTTGGAATTCATGCAAACTCGTGATGCCTGAAAGCAGTTAAAACCTTTGCTTTACATATCTATATGATACACATCTTATCTGTGGTAAAGAGCTACTGAATATATTTGTCAGTGAAAGTAGAAATCAGGTGTCCGTTACAAATGTCTGAGAGATAAAACAATCTATCAATGTGACTAGCCACAGGTGAGTAAAAGGTAAGGTACTGATCTGTTAGCTCTAATAATTAAAGTTGATTTAGTATCAAAAATCATTATCATTCCAATTTTGATTATATATCTATCTATTGTTATCTATGCAGGAAAAAGTATGCAAAGTTAGGTTAATATTGAGAAACGCAGACATCTGAGTATCTATGTTTCAACTTTTAACTGGAAACTATAGTACATTACTGGTTAAACTGCTAAAAGGTCTATGTACATGTAAACGTACAAAACCACACACTGCTACCAGATGATGACTCGAGTCAAACTTCTGTGTTATAAAAGAAACTTCGGAATATGTTGAAGGAGGAATATAAAGGAATTATTAAACATGTATATTATTGTGTTCCCTTGGTCAAGAGATCTATGACAGTAAATCGGGTTAAAATCATTCACTTGAACTGAAGAATTAGTCAGTTAATAAAGTTGAAGAATAATTAATAGTCAATTTAATAATATTAAATATTTACAACAAGTCCTCATACTGGGCCCCGGCCCTCTGTGAAAGCCAATAGACCCAGGGATCCTCCAACCAAATAAGGTTAAAAACATTTCACTCATACTATATGGCCCCACTTCTCTGCACCTAGGCGTTGTCATTTTCTCTGACAGTGTTGTACATCTTTCTACCTAGGCGTTGTCACTTTATCTGACAGTGTTGTACATCTTTCTCCCTAGGCGTTGTCATTTTCTCTGACAGTGTTGTACATCTTTCTACCTAGGCGTTGTCACTTTCTCTACATCTTTCTACAACTTACCTGATTCCATCTGGCCGTTATTGACACTGACGGTGCTATCATAATCATCCTCAGTATGTTTTTCTTTGTCTTCATCAGCCACTGGTAAGCCTGTGCAATAGGTAAAAGGTAATTACAGAAAAAACTCATTTTTTTTAAAAAAACATTTTAATAAAAATATTGCATTCCAAAAGACGTTTTGTAAAGATTCCTTTTGACTTTTGCTCCAAAGAATTCCGTTTTTGCATATTGCAGAGTTTTCTTTTCTTGTGAGCAGAATACCTGCTCACAAGAGCAGATAACTCTGCAATACGAAAAGACGGAATACCTGTTTCTCAACAACAAATGACCTGATTCATATAAAAAATTTGAAATGAAACTACAGCAACTGAAATCCATAATTTGTTTGACATTGAGCAACTTTGAAGGAGAAAAATAATCATAAACTTAAATTATACGGTGCGATAACTCACCAACATCTTTTGGGGAGGGCACTAAGGCAAAGAAGTTGAGGATTCCCCCAGCAAATAAGAATGAGGACGGAACAAGGAACGCATACTGAAAGAAGAAGAGAAAACCAAAACAATGTCATATTGTAGATTATATATAAGATAAAATATAGATAATATAAAATAAAATATACATGTCAATAAATTAAGACATAAGATAAAATATTTGGGCAATTTTATTCATAATCATCCAAAACAAATTGGTTTCCCTCACATTTCAATGTTAAATAGCTCATCATTTACAGACTGACACCTTAAACATCTAGGAAACACATAATTTATTTTTTATTTATTATACAGCTTGTTTACTTAACTGCATTCTCAATTTCCAGGAGTTACGCTCACTTTCTGTCTCTACACCCTTGGAATATGTCATAGCAAATTGAAGGCACGAAGATAGCTGTTCGATTGGTCTCAGGTAATAAAAAATCACCAGTCGCTAGGCTGATACCTGTCCTTTGAAGATTACAAAGGAGAGACGCCCGACTTCAAAGCCTGTCAATTTTTACCGCTACATGACCGCGAGATTCTTCTGATGTACATCAAAGGATTGAAATAGTCTTCTTGTCTAATCAACAAGGTGGTGCACACCAAGCCTTCAATTTTGCTATGACATATTCCAGGGGTGCAGAGAGCGAAAGCGAGCGTAACACCGGGATATCGAGGAAGACCTAACTGATGTATTGGTACAATCTAAACACATATTGTATATAATCTTTAATTTGTTATATATCCATACAATACAATCACATATTGTTATTTTTTCATCCTGTGTTAGGTTTTTTTCATGATGAAAAAAAAAGGAGAAAACCATGATAGATATAAGGAAGCTTAATTTAAAACACCATGGATGAATAAATTGACTTACATCATACCCGTAGTCCAACACGGAAGAAACCATGAGAGCACCGATGATGTTACCAACAGAGGCACAGGCACTCCACAGACCAAGCACGAACCCTCGACTGTCAACACAAGATAGATTATTTTTAATAATAATAATAGTTTGGATTCTTATATACCACTTTATCACAACCTAGTTTGTAGGTCGTCTCAAAGCAGTTCGCAAATTATTATCCGTGGTTATAGGGCCTTTGCAACCAGCCAATATCTTTCTCAACTCCCTGGTGAGCATACAGCCGATGCTGCCATTTCGGCACTCAGCTAGCATTCTACAATTCTAGCACTGCCCAACCATGTACTCATTTACAGCTGAGTAGACTGGAACAAGCGCAACCCTTCGGTCATGAGCCCGGCGTCCCACCACTAGATTACCGTGCCTCCATAATATAATCTAATATTTTAGTATAAGCAAAATTTTTAAATTTATTTACTCTAGGATTAATATAACCTTAAATTGATATGGATTTTAACAACAGTAATAATCTTTTGACACTAACCTTGACCTTCCAAACCAGTTGCCCATGACAGCGACTACGGTAGGCCACCCTGTGGACTGTAGTAGGCCATTCAGGATCCATATCAACACATACATGTACTTGTTGTAGAAATGTATCCACTCAAACAAACATCCAAAGATAAAGACCTGACAGAGGAAAAACATCAAATTAACACACATGTACCACTTAATTTAATCTTCGTACATCAGATATATATAAGAGTCAGATTGTTGAAAATTACTGATATCTATTTCCCATATTGGGACCTGTCTCTCTGCTGCCGAGGTTCATCAAGCCCTCTAGTTATAGAACTGGTCCAAAAATGCTCAATAACAAATAATGAATAAATCCACTTAAATTAAACCTGTCTTGAAGGAGAAGGGTTTTTAAATTTTACCTTTATTTCCCACCCCCATTCCCTAAGGGAGCCCAACCATCTGTTAATAAAAATGTTGTCCCTTTGGTAAAAGGTACTCCAGACCATAATAGGTTAAGATTCCTTTACCTTACAGAAAGAGTACGTTTTTAAGACTTCCCTTTATTTCCCTCATTGAGCTCCACCCCTTTGACACTCAATGGGACAAACCCTTTTCTTTATACAACACTGAGTTTTCTTCTGCTAAAGATGATCTAAAATAAATTTGAATGCCTTTATCCATACAATGGAAAGGAGTAGTCTTATAAATGTTTACATCTATTTTTAATGTGGGGTTCCTTGATTAATCCCCAAGAGTTCCAAACCCTTTGCAATGTTGAGTTTTCTCGCTCAAAATTTACTCCAGACCAAATCAATTTAAAACTCCTTCATACAATGTTGAGTACCCTTTGCCTAAACATTCTCAATACATGTACAAATTTAAATCTGCTTAGCCATTTTGAACTGGCACAGTTTTAACCCTTTCAACCCTTTGTAACTTTAGTAGACTCTACCATGCATTGTTATGGATGAGTCCATTATGGTCTACAGTGGTGGAAGGGCTAGAGATATGCCATTTTGAAAATAAAACTTACACAAACTGCAGATGAACACATTCCAAAGGACAGCACCAATCTCAAATTGAACCTTGAAAATAATAATAATATAATAATATGTACAGAAAATCACTCATGCAAGATATATATACAGTATATCCGAAAATTGACATAAAACATTTACCAAACTCTTAACTTTAATTACAGATTGAAACAAGTTCCAATATTGCAAAACAAAAACTGATATAACAAAAAGATCCATCTTTCATATAGTGCATTACTAATACAGTGTAAATGAAACTGTTTGAAGGCAATTTACAGCAGCATTAAGTATAGTGTACAACTACATATCAGTTATACAGTTTAAAAGTACATGTACTATTCAACATTAGCTCACAAGATAAAAACTACATTGACTTTTGTATATGAATCGCATAAAATACAACAATATCAGTGTTCAGTATGAATACATGTAGATGCGAAACCAGAATTTCAAAACTCAAATTAGCTCCCTTCCATTGTCGCCTATCGATTTGGAACATTATAATAGTGCAGTGTTTTTTTTCATTTAACCCTATTAAGTAAAATAAAGTTGCAGTAATTGATTCAAACTATGAACAATACTGATGAAGTTTAAAATCAAACTTGTTTGTTTGTATTAAAGCTCAATTATTATTTACTTTCATATGTGATATTCTGTATGTAGCGGTTTACAATTAATGCTTGATTTGGCTAGAATTGCAAAATATTTTCCATCAAAACTATTATGATATACTGATTATATAGCTTTCAAGATACCTACCTGTCTCCAAGCATTCCACTGATATACAGCCCCTAAAACAGAATGAGATCAAGATGATACAAGAGAGTCAGCCATTTTCCTCTTTGCATCTAGTGTATGTGTATAGCTACTGTACGCTAATTACTATTATAACTGAAGTTGGATTGCAGTGTGTTCCAAATTCACAAAAGTTTGTTTTTCTTGTTTGAATATAAAAAAAACACTTGGAAATGAAGGGAAATTAGTTAAAATTCATATAAAAACAAGGACTAATTTACAATCACAAATAGACAATTTGTGCATACCTTTAAACATGAACATTTGAAAACAAATTTTATATTATTTTATATGTTTGTCATTTGAAATATTAAATTTAAGACTACTCATTTGGTGTGAACATATTTTCTGGAAAAATTATTATTTACAAAATAATGGTATAAATGACATACAACAGCATAGGAGATCATGAAAGCTGCATCTAAAACTCCCAGAAATTCTGTATCTTCTCCTCGCTTTTGAAATAGATGATGAGAGTTCCATAACTGAAAGAGACAATATCACATGAAAATATATAAAGTACTGACGATACTAACAATAACTGTATGCAGGTATTGAAAATACATAGCATGAGTTTGATCAAATTGATTTTATATTGAACACATGTTCATGACTGGATTGAACAAATAATACACATTTCGCTTCTCTATCGATTGGTTTTTCAAAAATAAAACATTCCAAAAAAACCTCAAGATTTCTACTTTGCAAAAGTAACTGTAATGTACTGGCACAAACTATTTCATAGAAATTGAAATAGCAAAGCTTAAACTTATTCAAGAATGAGTTGTACCAAATTGATTAGAGGAAAGTTAATTTTGATTTTTATGTAAGCTTGAAGCATACATTTATTCACAGCGATAAAACATTCTACATTACATAGATCTTACATCATATGGTTGACATGTTTCATTGTTACACTGTGTCTCGTTGTAAAATGACGGAGTCCATTCCTCCGATACTGTTGTCTTCACATTGCTGAAAGTCTTTCTGGTTGCATGGAAAAATGCATAACTGAAAAAAAATGTTGATTAAATGAAATGAAAAGTCTATGTAGTTCTACATGACACTTATATTAACTTGTATAATTTATACTAGGATTTCACAGTCATATAATTAGTTTTGTACATGTGTTACAATTGTTTTTTAAAAATAAATATGCGCTTTTCAGGATTTAACCACTTATAGATGAAAATGACATTCCATAAACCAAGTATGCAGTATCAGGCGTTTATGACAATATTTGATTTGTCATATTTTAAAAGTCATCTATTTTATTATTTGTGCAAAAGTTCATTAAAATTGCTACAATCAACGTTAACATTCAATATCATTTCCACATATTTATATAGAAACATATATCACGTTTGCAGATTAAAATATCACCACTACATATTAACTCCATCAGGCGAATAAAGTCGAAAGAATGAATTCATTACACTTGTTTGAAATAAACATGCGAATATGGTGTAGTTTGCTGTTGTTTTAACTTGTCATACCTCATAAATGTGAGAACAAAAGTGACTGCATGGTAAAATGTGTACGCCATTGTGATTTCCGAGGTCCTTTAACGGAGCGACTATATACCCAAGCTCCCGGATCAGTCGACCAGCCACTAAAATCTGTGCCAGTGAGTGTGAGCTTTAAGTTAACGTGATGCCAAACCATACACGATTTAGCTCATCTACGGCGAAATATAGGTAGATGAGTGAACACGACGATGTCTTAACATCTTCTCATCCTTTTTCTTCCTTCTTGTGGCGGTATAGACAATACATCGAGCTCATTTTAACCATTGTATTGCTAACAATAGTGTCGGTTAATTATCACATGATTGTCATCAAAACATCGACATCTGTGTAAGTGAGAGGCTTGCTCAAAATGCCATTTCCCAAGCAGTTCCGTGACGTCGTTCCCAGACGGGATGTTTACAGATTGGAAATGAAATGTGACATGTCATAACAAAACAACAAAAGGGCCTCAGGCGGGTTTTCTTAAATATCACCTTCCGGGTTAATATGGAGGAAAATGGAGGACGAAGGTGTTATACAGTATGAAAGATCGCTCGGGAAAGGAGCATATGGATCTGTATTTCTCATAAGGAATGAACTAAACGGTGAACGGGTAATTACTTTTACAACTTCACGCAAGCGTTTCTGAACCCTGATATTTTGTATCACGTTGAACACAACAGGTATTGAAAGTGATTTGACGATGATATGCTTACTTCGATATAACTTCAACTTTCGATTTGTTTAAATTTAATGGTCTCGTATTTCATGACACGACACTAAATGTAGATATTTTTTTTTCATTTTAGCAGGACTAGTTTAATCAAAGTTGTGTGTTTTTTAATCGTCGTCCACAGTGATAATGACTCATATATAATACCATTCATGACTACAAATGTTTTCTTGATTTCTAATGAAAGAATAAATATTAAGGTTGAATGTCCCACAACCTGACCTTGATAATGAAGTTATTTATTCTTACAAAAACTACTTTAGGGAACAGGTAACCGGTGTCTACATCATTCTGTATATATAAAGAGTAAGAAATTGTGAAATAAACATTGAAAACATTAATACTATGGTAGCACATGTACAAGAGTTGGTTTACTACTATATAGCTATCTGTTCTTAATGACACATTCCAGGGTTTAATTGAATCCCTGTACTAGCAGAAATGATCTTGTGAATAAAAGAAAAATGGTTATATATTTCTTTGATCATATGTTCTTATGAAAATCCAGTTGCCAGCAAAAGTAGCCTGCTGTTTTCTTTTTGTTAATCATGTTCGAAATATTTGTTTGTCATAATTCCATTATTGTAATGAACCTATACATGTATGTGTCAACATTATTGCATATGCACATTCAACTTATATACATGTTCATGCTACTTTTTAAAGACAACCACCTGTTTCTAAACTTAGTGAGAGCACTGTTTCAGTTTGGTATATAATTATTCTTGACTAGGAAAATGACGAACACAGTGTTTTTGTTAAACTAAATTTTACAACAGCCTCTTCCTTTATGAATTGGGGAAAATATAGCATTATTTTTGAGGAAACAGTCTGTATTCTGCCATAAAACTGAGCAAAAATTCACTAGAACAAATGGGAGTTTTTCATCATTGTGATACATTATAATATGAAGTGCTGAGAATCTATGTTAACTCTAATATGAACAATATATAAACATTCAATTCTTTTGCAGTACGCACTTAAAAGGATTGACTTTAACGGTAATGAAGAAGAATGTATACAAGCAAGAAAGGAAGCAGAAATTTTGTCCAAACTTAACCATGGCAATGTGCTGAAGTACATAGAGTCATTTGAAGATGAGGATACTCTCAACATTGTTACAGAGTTCTGTGAGGGGGGAGACCTGGAGGATTACTTACGAGAAAGGAAGGGGAGACAACTTGCAGAGCAACACATCGCTCTGTGGATTTACCAGGTCGTTTTAGGGCTGCAGGTCTGTGTGATCACCTCGTGTGAAGAAAATTATTGTTCTCTGATCTAGCTAGCTATAGTACATGTATAAAAACAATTCACAAGAGGAAATATTTTGAATTCAAATGTGAATCTATGATGCATATATATATGTTGCTTTAACTGTCAATGTAAAATTTCTTCCTTATATCTACACGTTTTATTTGACCGTGTACTGTAGTGATGATAACATCACAGGACGCTACATTCAGGATTGAATTACGGTAATATTTCCTTGTCAAGTCTATGTGGTTATTTTTTTTACTTTTAACGAATTCTACTATGATTCTTTTTTACCGGTAACTCATTATGGAAATGATGAACCATCAGTAACATAAAAAACATACATTACCAAGAGTTTACTCTAAAAATTAAGGTCTTGATTTTTTTTTTTTATATATTGTGACAATTTTTAAAACAATCACAAAGAGATGAGGAAATGCAGAAAGAATCTACAGATGGATAATTAAGTGTATTGATTTTAGAGAAAACTTTAGTAAATTGGGAGATACAACATCTAGACAAAGACTATTTGATAAACAGTTACAGTTTTCATGGGATGAACCTCCTTGGTGAATATTTCTTTTGAATACGGTAATCATCACTAATCTATATGACTTAATGTATATATTTTTTGCATACTTTCTGATAAGTGATTTTGTCTTTTTCTAAATGTGAGTTTTATAATGGTTCGTGTTAGTATGGTACATTGTTTCATAAAACATGTATATAGTGCACTAAAGTGATGGTCTGTGTTAGTGTTGTATGCTTTTCATTGCAGTACATCCATGAGCAAAATATTTTGCACAGGGATTTAAAGACCAAAAATCTGTTCTTGACAGACAGTTTGAATATCAAAGTTGGAGATCTGGGCATTGCAAAGTGAGTTCAAAAAGCTTTTGAAACATTAATAAAATATATCTGACAAGGATTTAAACAGCATTAGTTAAATTAAAAGCTTTTGAATTTAATAGAATCACTCAGATAAGGATGTAACAAGCAGTTTCTTTGCACATTCACACATCATGCATGAAACTATAAGAATACATCTTCTGACATTGCAATTAATGAAATCCATTTAAAATACACACTTCAGGTGTTTGTATTCTGATTGATATTGTGGTTAAGGTTTTTGAGTTTAGATTTGAGATGTGTATAGCTCCCTGTGACGGTAACCATGACGTTTTTGCTGACTTTCAGGGTTTTAGATGGTGAGAAAGCAAAGGCTATGACATTTGTGGGAACTCTGACCTACATGAGTCCGGAACAGTTTCAGCATAAGCCATACAACCATAAGGTATTGGATTAACTATATTAGATTTATATTGGAATACTCCATTCATTTAAATTGTTCATTAAACTGATCAATATCAAGAACTTTGTAATAGAATGGTCTTCAAATTATTGGCATTTCTTTAAAATCTAAGATACAATAAAGTGATATTGGAAAAACAAGCAAATAGAGAGAATAAGTCAAATTTATCTCAAAGTTAATGATTCTTGTTTTAGGCTGATGTTTGGAGTTTCGGATGCTGTGCCTTTGAAATGGTGGCATTACGAAGAGCCTTCAATAGTCCTGTTTTGTTTCAAAATGTACAAAATATCCAGAATGGAAAGGTGAGATTATGATGAATATTGATACATTGTATTACATTGTATAGGAAGGTGAGTTCTTTAGCAGATACAATTGTATTGATACATTGTATAGAAAGGATCTTTATCAAATCAGTTGTATGAAAAAGTGAAATCAGGATGAATATGGGTACATTGTATTACATGTGCATTGTATAGAATGGATATTTAACAAATACATTTGAATTTATACATTGTATAGAAAGGTGAGATCATGATGAACATTGGTACATTGTATTACATATGCATTGTACAGAAAGGTGATATCTTTAGCAAATACATTTGAATGGATGCATGGTATAGAAAGAATCTTTAGCAAATACAATAGTATAGATACATTGTATAGAAAGGTGAGATCTTTAATGAATATTGATACATTGTATAGAAAGGTGAGAGGGAATACTGATACATTGTTTAGATAAAGTAATTGTTTCAGTACTTTTAATCTACTGCATGTATAAGTAGGTCATTGGTTTTTGGATGGGAAGTATTGAATTATAAAAAATAGAGAGAAATGTGTGTTCCATTTATAATCGGTATAATTTTTATTTTTTACTGATATTGTAGTAAAATGTCATTACTGACTGCCATTTTAATAAAATGGCAGAAGTTTGAAAAAAAATATTTGCCCAGAAATGGTTCCTTAAAATTTGTAAAATACATATGCATGCTGATGGTGAATTTCACTCAACAGTTAATTTCAAAATCAAAAATATAAATACCACAGAAACTTGTAAAATCTCTTTGATGTAAGGTACTCATAGCAAGAGGTTGGTATTTATCTCAGCAGTGGATTTTTTTATTAAATAAAAGGTGTTGTTTGTAGTTACCAGAGTTTCCTGATGGTTACACTGCATCACTGAAGGACCTGGTGTTCTCCATGATGAGGACAGAGCCCAAACAACGCCCAAGTGCCACCAAGTTGTTACAGCACAGTCTTCTGCAGGTACCAGTGCCCACATAGCATGTTCATCTTAATAGAATAGTCTAAAAACTGATACAATTTTGAAACTAATTGTATACATATTCCAATATAATAAATAATAAGATAACACTTGAATATTTCAGATGTTTTAAAATAAAACTAATTTCACAAAATATGAATTAATGAATTTTAAAGCTAACAGTCCTTCAAAATTCATCATTAGATAAGTTTTTTTTTATCATTTTCTAATCTAAGGAAGCTTCAAATTGGAAAATACAAGATGTGTTAGTCTTGTCTGAAATGGAGACCAAAGGAAAACCAAACAAATCAGCTCGATTACGGCGGAGGAGGGATGTTGCTGAAGGAAAATTTGCCAAAACCGACCTTCGAAGGTCAATGTCTTGGAAAGGCATACGAATGGAAATTGACAAACACGAACAGGAAGTACTCAGCCATGTAATCAATAAACTAACTCAGGTCACTCTCAGCAGGAAAGGTGAAGAAAGGACTCAGGATTATGGTGAAACCATGCGAAGCAATGGTAGCGGGTTTTATGACGACACAATGAGAGTTAATGAATGTGAAGAAAACGATGAAACCATGAGGGTTAATCGGACGTACACCGGTTCAGGTGATGAAATTGACACAATGAGAGTCAACCGGACATATAAAGGTAATAGCGATGACACAATGAGAGTCAACCAGACATATAGAAGTAATAACGATGACACAATGCGAGTCAACCAGACAATTAGAAGTACTAATGATGACACAATGAGAGTAAATAATACTTACACAGGTACGGGTGATTACGATGACACAATGAGAGTAAATAATACGTACACAGGTACAGGAGATTATGGTGAAACTCTAGGAGTCGACGAAAGCAACGATTATGGCGATACATTTGTTACAGCACGCTCAGAAAGTGACACACTAAGGACGTTCTTAAGTAATGATTCTGAAGAATACTATGATGCCTCGGAAAGTTTATCATCAATGGTAGCGACAGAGCTGGAAACTCTTTTACACACAAGTCCTGATTCATTATCATCTCTGAAAATAAACATGGTGTCAAAAGATTTAATAGAAGAACAGGGACCTGGTGGCAATACACTGCAAGGCGTTGAAAGCTCAGTGTTAGCAAGTCTGGAAGGTACTGTAGATATTTCCAGAAACCCAATAGCAGCGGCCAGAACTATGGTGGAGGGACTGAAGAAAAACCTTACCCCTTTTGATGGTTTTGGTGAAACAGAAGCAGCACCCGTGCAGGTACATGATTATTTAAAGCTTTTGTTATTTAACTTCATGTACCAGTGATGCTACTGTGTATCATACTATAAACCAAAACACTTACTGTTAGTGTTGGGTATTGCAAGCATTATTCATTTGGCCAGATATAACAGTATTTAGGGAATGTTGCAAAGATATCACATTATATTGTTTTCCTAGAAATTCATTGTATTTGAAAAGAATATTGTATAGAAAATACAAAAACAGAAAATCAGTTTAGCAAGATTCATTCGTAATTTTTTAACAGTTTTTTTCTAAAGTTATATCTTGCCAAGCAAGCAGATTTTGGACAAAATTAATTCAATCTTAGTTTTATTTCTGTAAGGTTATTCAAATCCTCTAAAGGTAGTTGAAAAATTATTGCAATACATTAATTGCCATTTCAAAATCATGTTGCAGTATATATATTGCTAGACAAATATTGCAATATATTGGTATTGAGATGTTATTGCCGACACCTCTTATAAACCATTACGCTAACCTGTAATGTTACTGTTTGGTACAATAAGGACCCATACAGTTATCATTTGAAGCTAATGAATACATAATGAATATATATAAAAGAAGATACAAGAAGCTTTATTTAGTGTCGTATATGGCATAACATTGAACATTAGCTCTGTGGAGCTATTTTTACGACAAATATATATCCTTAAATTATAGATTTAAAGTTCTGAAACATTTAATACCTAATGGTACTGTAATACTTTTTTTTGTATGGTACTAAGTGGATATAACCATTTCTGTTACATGTAATAAAATGAAATCAACTCCTAATTAGAAGAACAATCTACATACAATGTATGAACATTTTAATGGGAAGAGTTCAAATGTGTCTTCAGGGGTAAATGAGTCAATGTTTTCATAACACTACATACACTTGTATGTATAATGTATAGATCAATATATTATCATAATTACATGATTTTGATTTCTAAAATTGTAAAATGTTGAGAACTTATGGTTCTGTGAATATTCCATATTTGTGGTTTTCAACTTATTCCTGTTTATTATAATAGACAGACTCATCCAGTCCTGATGGAGGTAAGAAGAAGAAAAAGAGAGTTAATTTTCTTGCCAGGAAAGCAGGTGAGCTGTTTAAAAAAAATATAAACATAAATAACAAATCTTTATGATATAGGCATGTGATTAAGAGATTAAAAACAAAGTCTCTATTAATATTTCAAACTTGATTAATTGATCTTAAATTAAATTTGTGACCTTTAAACAAACTGATTTTGTCTTTATGATCTTGATACTTTAAAAGTGTTTCTATGCTTATGACCTTTATAAACAATTTTCTGGGTTTTTTTCTGTTCTTTCAACAGTGATACTCAAACAGAAGTAGAGCAATATTTTTGGTATATTTTGTTTTTATATTTTGTTACAAATTTTATTTACATTTTTCTTCCCCTTTTCACTCATTTTAATTGTGTTGTCTTTGTTTGCCTATTGACAGAAAGGAAGAAAAGTGAAACAACCTCCCCTGTTGGTAGTTTGACTTTTGCTGACTCAGAGGTATGTCGAGTACTGTTTCGCTTTTATTAAAACTAAGCATTTATGTTATTTAACAGGACATCAAGGCCAAGTCTGTAAATACTTTGAAAAAAATCCAAACACATATTATCATTTCAAGTGAATATATTCACTATCTCTCCTTTGAGATACTGTCTGCGATAGCTTTTAGTCAACTAAATACTAGCTAATGGTATATGGTCAACCAAAACACCGTATATTTCAACTAAACACTTAATAATAACAACTAAACATAATACTTGTATATGGTCAGCTAAACACTTGATAATTGTATATGGTCAACGAAACACTGGGTAATTGTATATGGTCAGCTAAACACTGGGTAATTGTATATGGTCAGCTAAACACTGGGTAATTGTATATGGTCAGTTTCACACTGGCTACTTGTTCATGATCAGCTAAATGCTAGGTACTTGTATATCGTGAGCTACACATTGGATAATTGTATATGGTCAGCTACACACTGGGTAATTTTATATGGTCAGTTTCACACTGGCTACTTGTTCATGATCAGCCGAACACTGGATAATTGTATATGGTCAGCTAAACACTGGGTAATTGTATATGGTCAGCTAAACACTGGGTAATTGTATATGGTCAGCTACACACTGGGTAATTGTATATGGTCAGCTACACACTGGATAATTGTATATGTTGAGCTACACACTGGGTACTTGTATATGGTGAGCTACACACTGGGTACTTGTATATGGTCAGCTACACACTAGAGACTTGTATATGGTGAGCTCCACACTGGGTACTTGTATATGGTCAGCTACACACTGGGTACTTGTATATGGTCAGCTATACACTGGGTACTTGTTTATGGTGAGCTTCACACTGGGTACTTGTATATGGTCAGCTACACACTAGAGACTTGTATATGGTGAGCTACACACTGGGTACTTGTATATGGTCAGCTACACACTGGGTACTTGTTTATGGTGAGCTTCACACTGGGTACTTGTATATGGTCAGCTACACACTAGGGACTTGTATATGGTGAGCTACACACTAGGTACTTGTATATGGTGAGCTACACACTGGGTACTTGTATATGGTCAACTACACACTGGGTACTTGTATATAGTGAGCTACACACTAGGTACTTGTATATTGTGAGCTACACACTGGGTACTTGTATATGGTGAGCTACACACTGGGTACTTGGATATGATGAGCTACACACTGGATAATTGTATATGGTGAGCTAAACACTAGGTACTTGTATATGGTGAGCTAAACACTGGGTACTTGTATATGGTCAGCTACACACTGGTTACTTGTATATGGTCAGTTACACACTGGGTACTTGTATATGGTCAGCTACACACTGGATTATTGTATATGGGCAGCTAAACACTGGGTACTTGTATATGGTGAGCTACACACTGGGTACTTGTATATGGTCAGCTACACATTGGGTACTTGTAAATGGTAAGCTACACACTGGGTACTTGTATATGGTGAGCTAAACACTGGGTACTTGTATATGGTCAGCTACACACTGGTTACTTGTATATGGTCAGTTACACACTGGGTACTTGTATATGGTCAACGAAATACTGGATAATTGTATATGGTCAGCTACACACTGGCATGGGTACTTGCATTGTTTATGGTCAATTAACGTTTTATATTCATATATACACACTGGATACTTAATATGTAACTGACTTATTCTCTGTACTCTAATTTCTTGCATATTACCTTCAGACTATAGTTATTTACCATTGAAAAATGCCCTCTGCTGGCTTATAAATTAAAGTAGGTATTGTAATGAAATGTTTGCAAAAAGATTTTTTTTTTTTAAATCAGTGGTTATTTGACATTGATTCCAAAATGGTATACAGTTTCAATTGTGCCAGCAATGCCCATAAAATTATGGTAGATTATAAATCCTGGCCACTTCCTTCTATCTCACAAGATTGATGTGTAAGCAATCAAGATAAAAAATGAGATAGTATACTGAACACTCAAACATAATAAATCATTTGGTCAATAACCGTTTTAATACTAGTACTGTAATCACCATTTTATATCCAAGTGGGGATTCTATTGAAATTAGTTTATTATATTTAGATTTTGTATAATTCTGATGAGGTTTTCTATCTTTGATATGCATGGTATATTGTTTCTTTCATGAATTGAAATCCCCATGAACAAGGTGTTTTAAACATGAATACCAAAAGATCCATGTTTTACAGTAATTGTAGCAACAATCAGGCAAGTTAAAAACAAAGTTACTGTGTTTGCTGTATTAGGCTGCCACTGTGTTTAAACATACAGTGAAACCCCACTTACTCGAACTCGCATAACTCAAATACCCCCTTTTCCTCGAATAGCTTGCTTGGTCCCGACAGTATTCTTATATACTCTTTGTAAATTAACCTCTGATTACTCAAACAGTCATTGCTCAAATACCCATATTCCTCGAACTCTGGTTTATCCCCGACCACTCAAAACCTTAGTATTTCACCTATCAATTCATCCAACAGGTAGACACCCCCGCGTGTATAGTAAAAAAGGTGAACATGGTCTGGAATCATGTCTAGAGGACTTGCCATGGAGAAATTCATAGAGAAATGTTCATGGTCTGAGGGAACTTTATAAAGACCTATGAGGTATGAGGCCCGGAGGCACAAAATAGTAGCCTTAAAACATACTTGGTCTGGGGGGAGGGGCACACTCTATAAGTGAGTTAAAGCATAAACTTGTTTGAGAACATTTTCACTTTTCTACTAAAATTCAAATGACAAAAATCCTTTCCAGTATCAGAGACACATTTTCTGATTTATAGATTATTTCACCTTACAAATGAAGATGTCATATCAAATGAAATGTGACTACTTGTTCTTACGGAGAGATATTAAAAAATGATGGGAGGAAAGGGACAGTCTACATTTTCTCTACCACCCTGACGTAGTTAAGGGTGGGTAGGGTTAATTGGAATTCATCTTATCATTGTATCCCTCTGCCCAGGAATCATCTTATCATTGCATCCCTCTGCCCAGGAATCATCTTATCATTGTGTCCCTCTGCCCATGAATCATCTTATCATTGCATCCCTCTGTCCATGAATCATCTTATCATTGTGTCCCTCTGCCCATGAATCATCTTATAAATATCATTGCATCCCTCTGCCCATGAATCATCTTATCATTGCATCCCTCTGCCCAGGAATCATCTTATCATTGTGTCCCTCTGCCCGTGAATCATCTTATCATTGCATCCTTTTGCCCAAGAATCATCTTATCATTGCATCCCTCTGCCCATGAATCATCTTATAAATATCATTGCATCCCTCTGTCCATGAATCATCTTATAAATATCATTGCATCCCTCTGCCCATGAATCATCTTATCATTGCATCCCTCTGCCCAGGAATCATCTTATCATTGTGTCCCTCTGCCCGTGAATCATCTTATCATTGCATCCTTTTGCCCAAGAATCATCTTATCATTGCATCCCTCTGTCCATGAATCATCTTATCATTGTATCCCTCTGCCCATGAATGATCTTATCATTGCATCCCTCTGTCCATGAATCATCTTATCATTGTGTCCCTCTGCCCATGAATCATCTTATAAATATCATTGCATCCCTCTGCCCATGAATCATCTTATCAATATCATTGCATCACTCTGCTCATGAATTATCTTATCATTGCATCCCTCTGCCCATGAATCGTTGCATCCATAGTAAACTACTTGTGTACAAAATGCCTCACTAATACCTCAACAGATTAAGTTCATATTTACACTGTGATGTAAATTTACATCAAATTCTACACTTGATTACATTTTGGTGGTAATTAATTTGCATCTGTCAATTACCAGTTTTAGAGTTTAAAGGTCAAAATTCACACTTGATCTCTTGTGAAGTTAAAAGCTTGCAATGCATACAATATATCTCAAGGACCCATCAGCAGATTTACTTTATATCTTCACCATGGTGTAGTAACATTGAGTTCTATACTTGATTAAGTGGGGGTGAATGTTACCTCTTTATTACCCCCACCCCCAACCCCCAGTTTGTTTTTCTTCATTTTTCATTTCACATGAAAAATAGGGCCATTCTGGGGGGAGGGGGCACTTTCTATGAAAGGGGATGCCTATTACAATAAACACAGTACAGTGAAAAATAAAATCTCTGACCCATATGGAGACTTTGGTTCCTACTTTAATAATACTTGGACAAACCAAAAGTTTCTGTATGAAAGAGATTCCATTCCATTAGAAATAAGCATGCAAATGGCTGTTGATCCTATGACCTTGAACAGAGAATTTTGTATATTTGATTCGACCTTGGATAGAAATATACAGCCCCTGTTGACCTTGTGACCTTGTACACACATGCTCAGAAAGCCACCTACAGGAATGTCAAAGAGGGAGATGACGTCCCAGCGGCTAATATGGTTCCCAAAGAGAAGATGGAGGAAGAGGAGGAGGAGGAGCCAGTGAGAATGAGGTAATCTAATTATAGTACATTATTGATCATTTTGTCCTTTTGTTTTTCTTATACAATCTGTATCAATAGACCATATACATGTACATGTGTATTTCTAATTTATGTTGTGTCCCCCCCCCCCCCTGTTATCAACTTTTTGTTGTGTAATAAATAAATGATTATAAAATGTAGACAATTAAACAGTTAATGTTTTTATACATTTGAATTATTGAAATGTTCATATCAATTACTTGTTTTGAAATAACCAGGAACAAATTTATGTACCTTGTATATTTTTATCTGTTTTAGACCAAAACATGCACGTTCAGCTCGTGGTACAGGTTACATTCCATTTGACAGAAGAAAGACAACAGATTCTATCAGAGGCATTCTGGGTAAATGTCATTTCATTCTTCACTCTTGGAGGAAGTTCTGTTTGTCAATTTCATATCTATACATCGTATATATTGTCACCAACATAAACAATTTTTCTTCAATTTGGAATCATTAGCTAGTTTGTAAAGTTTCTGAAGGTAATTCAGGATATTTAGTTTTGTTTGTCATTTTTCATGATGTAATTTTCTGTTCTCTAGCCATAATGAGTGTGCCTGAAAACAAGGGCATCTGTGATGACCAAGCAGCACTTCTACGAAGGTAGGTAGTGGGGTACCCTGTGTGATTCTGACTCCAAAATGTTCTTAGATTTTGACATAGGAAAGCCAGTCTTCTGGTTTAAATTACATACACAGTCACTATCCAGTTGTAGATCTGGGGGATGGTTGAAATTGGATTGGTTTGATAAATGAATAAATTATATGTTTGCCAGGTGATGTCTTACACTTATTGTTCAAATTCTTTGTAAAGACTGTTGGTTCTTAACTTATATCAGCTGTAGACTCAAGGATCTTAACCTGTAATTTCAGCTGTAGACTGATGGATCTTAACCTGTAATTTCAGCTTTAGACTGATGGACCTTAACTTGCAATTTCAACACACTATATCAGCTAAAGACAGATGGTTCCCAACACACTCTATCAGCTATAGACTGATGCTTCCTAACACACTATATCAGCTATAGACTGATGGTTCCTAACACACTATATCAGCTATAGACTGATGGTTCCTAAAACACTATATCAGCTATAGACTGATTGTTCCTAACACACTATATCAGCTAAAGACAGACGGTTCCGTACACACTATATCAAGTATAGACAGACGGTTCCTAACACACTATATCAGCTATAGACAGACGGTTCCTAACACACTATGTCAGCTATAGACTGATGGTTCCTAACACACTATATCAGCTAAAGACTGATGGTTCATAACACACTATATCAGCTATAGACTGATGGTTTCTAACACACTATATCAGTTATAGACTGATGGTTCCTAACACACTATATCAGCTATAGACTGATGGTTTCTAACACACTATATCAGCTAAAGACTGATGGTTCCTAACACACTATATCAGCTATAGACTGATGGTTCCTAACACACTATATCAGCTATAGACTGATGGTTCCTAACACACTATATCAGCTATAGACTGATGGTTCCTAACACACTATATCAGCTATAGACTGATGGTTCCTAACACACTATATCAGCTATAGACTGATGGTTCCTAACACACTATATCAGCTATAGACTGATGGTTCCTAACACACTATATCAGCTATAGACTGATGGTTCCTAACACACTATATCAGCTATAGACTGATGGTTCCTAACACACTATATCAGCTATAGACTGATGGTTCCTAACACACTATATCAGCTATAGACTGATGGTTCCTAACACACTATATCAGCTATAGACTGATGGTTCCTAACACACTATATCAGCTAAACACTAATGGTTTCTAACACACTATATCAGCTAAAGACTGATGGTTCCTAACACACTATATCAGCTATAGACTGATGGTTCCCAACACACTATATCAGCTAAAGACTGATGGTTCCTAACACACTTTATCAGCTATAGACTGATGGTTCTTTCTGTACGATACTATCTACAGACTGTTACTAGCTAAAGACTTATCATTCTTAACTTACAAATGGAAAAAAAGGTTGATCAATTCCGCTGGTAATCAGTAACGTTACATAATGTCACAATATGAATGATATCACAGTATTCCACCACATTACTCTGCAGTGTTGTCATTGTAAGCTTTGTGTAGCTTCACATGTAGGCAACTGTAATGATAGTAACGAAAGAAACGTATACTGATGGATTAAAGTTTTTCTGAAAAATGCATTTGTATATATTTGCAATATTCTATTAAAACAATATCTCTTTTTCTAGGGAAATCACAAATGACCTTGGGAAGGAAATGCTGGAGAAATGTATTGATCTCATGACAAGTATTCAGGATGATAACATTCTACAGGTAAAGGTTTAACTCCGTTACCATTAGCCTACATATAATTATTTTGCTCTATTCTCCTGTTGTTGCTCATACTTTTGTTCGTGAGAGGTTTTTGCTGGTAAGTGTATCAGCATCCTCAATATCCCAGGGGCTACGCTCACTTACGCTCACTTACGCTCTCTTCACCACTGGAATATGTCATAGCAGAATGGAAGGCATGCGGCTAGCTACTAGATTGTTCTCAGGTAAATAACCTGACCAATTACTAGGCTGATACCTGTACCTTTAAAGAATGCAGAGGAGCGACATCAAACTACAAAGCTGGTCAATTATACTGTTATGCTAAGGCAGGATTCTTTTGATGTACATCAAAGGGTCAAACTAGTCTACTTGTATTAACCACAAGGTGGCACACACTTATTTGACAGAGCCTTCAATTTTGTCATGAAATACCACCCCTATCTGCTGCTCATTGATGTTTTCATGGGATTGATTGATTATTAATGTAGCTAAGCTCCTCCCCCCTCAAATCTGCTGCTAATGATCGTTATCATGGAGGTAAATGTTTCCCCCAATTTGCTAATTATCATTTTTGTCTCGTGCTGCCAAGAAGTAGTGGAAGCGAGACTAAGGTGTTGTTTTTCAGGCGTCAACATTAAGTTTTGTGATTAAGTTAGCTTCACTGAAAGAATAAGTGCAAGACCAACCAAACTCGGACCAAAGATGCATTTTAGGTACTACATCTCAACCCATGCATCAAATGCTGGATGTGGCCTACCTTTCATGGTCCATTGACTTTTGTCAGCATTTCCATCAACATGAAGTTTTTGCATTTAAGCAATTTTTAGCTCACCTGCCCGAAGGGCAAGTGAGCTTATGTTATGGTGCGGGGTCCGTCGTCCGTCCGTCCGGCGTCCGTCCGGCGTCAACTTTTTGCTTTAAACAACTTCTTCTCAATAACCAAAAGTCCCAGGGTACTGATATTGGGCCTGTAGCATGCCGGGATGAAGGGCTACCAATTTTGTTCAAATAAATGACCTTGACCAACTTTCAAGGTCACAGGGTCAAATGTCGTAAAATCTTCAAGCGACTTCTTTTCAATAAGCAAAAGGGCCAGGGTACTGAAATTGGGCCTGTAGCATGCTGGGATGGACTACAATGTTAGTTCAAATGAATGACCTTGATCCACTTTCAACCTAATGTCCTTGTTAAATAATCAAGGTCAGAGGGGTCATAGGTTTAAATCTTTTATTAGGTTCTTATGAAATCTTAAGATTACAAGTGTTAGATTAATAACAGGTGAGCGATGCAGGCCCATTTGGCCTCGTGGCTATAAATGCTAGACCAATCAAACTTGACATGTGCAAAACGGTTAAAGTGGGGCCCAGGCGAGACATCGATCCGAATGGCTTGTTACTACAGTAATTGTAACACTGCTATTATTGTTTTCATTGGGTTATATGTAGCCCCCCCCCCCCCTCATGTTATTTTCACAAATTTGTAGAGGTTATAGCGAGTCTATCTTATGACATATAACATATTTCTATGTTGGTTTGTATCTTCAAACAACTTCTTCTCAATAACCAAAAGACCTAGTAAGATGATATTTGGCCAGTAGCATGCTGGCATCAAGGGCTACCAAGTTTGTTCGAATAAATGATCTTGATCCACTTCCAAGGTCACAGGGGTCAAATATGTTAAACTCTTCAAACAACTTCTTCTCAATTACCAAAAGACCCAGAGTACTGATATTGGGCCTGTAGCATGCTGGGATGGACTACAATGTTAGTTCAAATGAATGACCTTGATCCACTTTCAACCTAATGTCCTTGTTCAATAATCAAGGTCAGAGGCGTCATATGTTTAAATCTTTTAATATGTTCTTATGAAATCTTAAGATTACAAGTGTTAGATTAATAACAGGTGAGCGATGGAGGCCCATTGGGCCTCTTGTCTATAAATGCTAGACCAATCAAACTTGACATGTGCAAACCGGTTAAAGTGGGGCACAGGCGATACATCGATCCGAATGGCTTGTTATTACAGAAATTGTAACACTGCTATTATTGTTTTCATTGGGTTATATGTAGCCCCCCCCCCCCCTCATGTTATTTTCACAAATTTGTAGAGGTTATAGCGAGTCTATCTCATGACAAGTAGCATGCTGGGATCAAGGGCTACCAAGTTTGTTCGAATAAATGATCTTGATCCACTTCCAAGGTCACAGGGGTCAAATATGTTAAACTCTTCAAACAACTTCTTCTCAATTACCAAAAGACCCAGAGTACTGATATTGGGCCTGTAGCATGCTGGGATGGACTACAATGTTAGTTCAAATGAATGACCTTGATCCACTTTCAACCTAATGTCCTTGTTCAATAATCAAGGTCAGAGGTGTCATATGTCTAAATCTTTTAATAGGTTCTTATGAAATCTTAAGATTACAAGGGTTAGATTAATAACAGGTGAGCGATGCAGGCCCATTGGGCCTCTTGTCTATAAATGCTAGACCAATCAAACTTGACATGTGCAAAACGGTTAAAGTGGGGCACAGGCGAGACATCGATCCGAATGGCTTGTTATTACAGTAATTGTAACACTGCTATTATTGTTTTCATTGGGTTATATGTAGCCCCCCCCCCCATTATTGTTATTTTCACAAATTTGTAGAGGTTATAGCGAGTCTATCTCATGACATATATCATATTTCTATGTTGGTTTGTATATTGTAGGTGGTGCTGCAAGATTTGATTGGCCCCAGAAAATACGAGGAATACAAAATGCACCTGTTCTTTCTGAGGATGTTCGAATTAAATTCATTAGCTTCATATTGATACTGCCTAGAAATGTGGTGTTATATCTTTTCAGTATTTCGAAAACACTGAAGTTTTGAAGTAAAATGCTGTACATTAAAACGCTGTACATTAAAATGATATACATAAGCATATATACACTGTGAAAAAATACTCTATTCTTTGTTTAGATGGTGAAAATAGAAAAATAATATGCACTAAACATATGTTTGGTACAAGGTTTAATGCAGCACAAAGGTATTTTAAGCATGAAACAGTTTAACTGGATCCGTTTAATCTAAGTTGACTACATTCCATAACTCTGAATGTTTTGACTAATATAGATGGATAGATTGGATAGATGGAAAGGATAAACACCTAAACACTTCACAAACGTTAAAATTCGGACATGAGATGCAGCATTATACTGAAGTAAAACGTGTGAAGTTTTAAGATTATGTATACTTTCTTGATTACATGTAAATGAAATATTTTTCATTTTTAGAAAAGGGACGGGTACTTTGAACTTATCCCAACCTAGTACATGTAAATAGTGAATGTTTGAAAGCAGTGATCAATTCTTTGTTCGCTGTGGAATCCAGGTTGTGATATGTTCCCAATCTTATAATAAATTTTGATGTTACACATGTGTCAGGCACACATTCTTAATAGTGATTTACTCCAGGGTGCCTATTCGTTGATGCCATTTCTGTCAGAATGTTACTCCAGGTGCCTATTTGTTGATGCTATTTCTATCAGAATGTTACTCCAGGGGCCTATTTGTTGATGCTATTTCTATCAGAATGTTACTCCAGGGGCCTATTTGTTGATGCAATTTCTATCAGAATGTTACTCCAGGGTGCATATTTGTTGATGCCATTTCCGTCAAAATGTTACTCCAGGGTGATTACTAGTACTTGTTGATGCATTTTCTGCCGTTATTTTACTCGAGAGTGCCTGTTTGTCGATGTCTCCAAGTATTCCATGGCAATGGGTTTTTTTTGTATTGTAACTTTGTTTCTTTTTTTTCTGTCATTAAGCATGATTTAAACTATTCTACAAATTTCTTAAATGTTACAGCGAGTGGTTTATTTTGATACAGAAGTATTCATTCCACAGAACATGGAAGCCAAAAGTGATGTATCACGAAAATGTCTCAAAATAAGTTCATTCTAAATCAACATGTGATAAGCTTGTAACAATGGTTTAAAATAGTATTATAACATAAAATGTTGAAGTTCATCATAAATCAGATTATCAAACCATTTATATTGCTTGTTAAGTAAAGTATATATTTTTTTACTTATTCAGGTTTTCGCATTAATCTTCAACATGTAGTTGCAGTCATTTTTCCCCCCAATTTCTTTTTTTCCCCATTTTAACTCATTAACATCTCCAGGATCCATAAATACATATTTTGCAGTTAAATTGTAAGGATAATAAATTGCTAATTCAAACTGATTAAAATAAGTATTATTACACAATGTTTTAAGACGTTTGTTAATTAGAAGCACGCAAGTGATGTACAGTTAATTTTGTCATAAATATTTAAGAATATGAATAGGTAATATTTAATCCAATCAATTGCTAAGGCGAGAAAATATGTGATTCGGGTAACATTACTGAAAAAATAAGGAAGTCGGTGGGCAAATGATTTAGTTCCATTTTTATTATATTTTTATGGATAAATAGCATACTTATTACCAAATTTTTCAATGTGTTCAATAAACTACAATGCCTATTAATTTGTCAATGATAGAATCTGACTCCCAGAACAGGAAATTTGTACGATTTAATGAGTGGTTGTGAGCATTACCTCGCTAATAAATTAATTCTAGATACAAGAACGTGATCAAATTTCTAGGGTCGCCAGGAACATCCAGGGTAGGCCAGACTACCTGAAATAAATATGAATATATACATTTAATTATGGCCTTATAAATTTATTTATGACTTTTTCCTGCTGTCATTGTGTATGCATCCTGTATATCTATGGCTAATCAGATTCAGATAACTAGTCTAGTCGGATTCGAGGATTAGCATGGCGTATCATTGAACATTCAATCCATTTAATTATATTTGAAATGAGATATCACGATATGTACCACAGGATTGCTGCTCTTATTTAATGATGTGGCTAATAGGCCTTTCTTAAAATCCTTACAATGTTTTTACTAAGAGTTATGATTTTGACGTCAAAGCAAGTTATGTACTTGTTTTTCTTTTTTTGTTAGTATTTGAATTTGTTATTTAGAAAAAGGAAATAAACAGACACCAACCCAAACTTAATAGTGAAACCACAACTGACACCGGTTAGACTTAATGAGAGGCTCCTTAGGGATACATGTTTCACATTTCATGGTGTCTCCCCTCAAATATAGGAAAGTATTGTAGTTCACTGTGGAAATTGTGAATAACTATTTGATCTTAATAAAAACAAAAATTTCAGATAAAAAAGGCCAGGGTTAATTTCTAAATGTAAACTTAATTCGTTCTGGTGAAAAACCTTGTCAGCAGTTTGGTTTAAATAATTTTCACCTATTAAAATGGCTTATATTTACTGGTTTATATTAACAGGGTATGACACTTAGATAAAGAACGACGATGGTGCTGACTTCCGTGTTGCTATAAAACTTGTGCCATTGACAAGTGGTTTTCTTAATACTAGGTAACTGGTACAAGTACTTAATAAATAACCTAATGTCTACAATATAACAGACATAACATGCTCAAGTATACCTAATAATTAAATGATAGTCAGGTTGTTGTCTCAAGCATTCCGAAATATTGAATATTAAAGTTTGTTATGAATAAATAAATGTATTATTGTATTTCATGTTTAAATGAGTAAAAGTGTATAGCGTCTGAATGATTGATGAATATAAGGTATAATGAGTTTCTAGATGTAATTGGTTTTCCAAGGGCCAGTGTATATTTACTTTTTTTTTTTTTTTTAGGTCACCTGAGACAAAGTCTCAAGTGACCTATTGCGATCGCCTTTTGTCCGTCGTCGTCCGTCGTGCGTCCGTAAACAATTTACATTTTCGACTTCTTCTCCAAAACCCCTGAACCAATTTCAATGAAATTTTGCAGGGACCTTCCATGGACAAAGGTCAACAAAAATAGTTGCCGGTTTAGTCCTAAGCCCCCAGGGGCCTGAGGGGCGGGGCCAAAAAGGGT